>NC_059362.1:27571825-27871825 GCF_019703515.2 Myxocyprinus asiaticus
TGGTTACTTTTCTAAACTTGATCTGACACTGAATGCTCAAGCAGCCTAATTTACACTTAGAAAACTCCTGATGTTGCTATAACAATGCAAAAAGCACTTACCAATGTGCTTGAAGTGAAAATCAGTCCTCCTTTCTTGTTTAATTAATCAATCGCACGATCATGCAGAACATCTTAGGTTTTTAAATCCATAATGATCTCTTTCTCAATGGCAATAACAGCAGTGATGACAGCTGTCTCGTCAGCAAGATCTCGCGCTCTTTGCTTTCAAATTACGTACATCACTTAAAGCGTGATTGCATCACACAAGGCTAGCTAGAAGGCCTGGACTGGGACATATTCTAAAGACCTCACCCACAAGAACAAATAAATCAATCTTATTGGCTGATGAATCTGACAATCTGACTTTAGATGCCCATTCACTTACACTGTTGAGGGATTCTGTGGAAGTTCTGAAGGCCTGACGGGGTGGAGCTCTACAAGACCCCTGAAGGTGTACTGTGGTATCTGGCACCAAGAAATTAGCAGCAGATCCTTCAAGTCCTGTAAGTTGCGAAGTGGAGCCGCCATGGATCGGACTTGTTGCTCTAGCACATCCTACAGATGCTCAATCTGATTGAGATTTGAGGAATTTGGAGGTCAGTGCAACACCTTGAACTCTTCATCATGTTCCTCAAACCATTCCTGAACAATGTGTGCAGTGTGGCAGGGCTCATTATCCTGCTGAAAGAGGCCACTGCCATCAGGGAATACCATTGCCATGAAGGGGTGTACCTGGTCTGCAACTATGTTTAGGTAGGTGGTATGTGTCAAATTGATGTTCACATATGAATGGCCGGACCCAGGGTTTCACAGCAGAACATTGCCCAGGGCATCACACTCCCTCCACTAGCTTGTCGTCTGCCCATAGTTCATTCAGTATCATCACTTCCCCAGTAAACGGCACACACGTACATGGCCGTCCAAGTGATGTAAAAGAAAACTGGACTCATCAGACCAGGTGAACTTCTTCCAATGCAGCAAGGTCCAGTTCCAACGCTCGCACGCCCATTGTAGGCTGTTTCTACAGTGGACAGGGGTCATCATGAACACTCTGACCATTCTGCGGCTACACAACCCCATACACAGCAGGATGCGATGCACTGTGTGTTCCTCCTGTAGACATCATTAACATTTTCTGATTTGTGCCACAGTAGACCCTCTGTCGGTTTGGACCAGATGGGATAGCCTTCGTTGCCTAGTACATCGAAGAGCCTTGGGCGACCAACACCCTGTCACCAGTTTGTGGTTTGTCCCTCCTCGGACCATTGTAGGTAGGTACTCACCACTGCTGACCGGGAGCACCCCATAAGCCTTGGCATTTCAGAGATGCTCTGACCCAGTCATCTGGCCATAACATTTTGGCCCTTGTCAAAGTCACTCAGGTCTTTACTCCTGCCCATTTCTCCTGCATTCAACGCGTTGTCTACAAGAACTGATTGTTCGCTTACCATCTAATCTACCCAGACTTGACATGTGGCCTTGTTAGGAGATGATCAACGTTATTCGCTTCACCTGTGAATGGTCATAATATTTTGGCTCATCAATGTGTGTTTGTATTTGTATATATATATATATAGCTCTTAGCTCACAGCTCTTAGGCAGTTTAAAAAACAACAATCCTACAAAGCATACATGCCAACCACTACATGCAATATAGTACATTTATAGCATATATTAACTGCTTTTTTCTCAAATAATAACCATTTTTAGAATCCAGCAGACTTCCCAAGAGCTGTGTGAAAACAGTAAAATATCAAGGTATAGCAAGGTATATATCAGAGAATAGCAAGGTACTGATTTTAAAGGAATAGGAGTAAGTGAACAAGAATCTGTGAAATCTTTGTGAATATGTCTATATCATGGTATGTGTGGCCATCACTCAATCAAAGTGAAAACACTATCTTGTGGCCCCCTCTGAGTGATGGCACCTTTGAAAGCAATTTTCACCAAACAGCCATAGTTCTCTCACATATAGAGGAATTATGGAGATGGAGAAAGTATATCTGTCAATCTTTATCCAAGGGAATTCAGTGGGGAAGGGCATTAGATCAAAAAGAAAAAAGGGAAATCACAAATACACATGAGCAAATACACATTGTCAGGTCTAAAGATGTAGATACAACATAACAGAGCCTGGGTCAATACATGTGTCCACCTCTTTTTAAAACTAGAATAGCCACTTGAATTATTCAGTGGGGTCAACTAATTAAGAAATAGGGAACTTGAGCTGGCTAGAAAGTGGATCAGACCCCAAGTGTTAATAGACTGAGAATATTAAGTGCTTAGAAATGGCAGGAGTGTTGTGTGGTGTTACACTCGACTCCAGTCCGACTCCAATGGGCATCTTCATGAATTCTTCATTAGGTGCAGAAATCTGAGGATGGAGGGTTCTCATAGGCTATTCTAATTCACAGTCCCAAACAGAGCTATGTGCTGCTATACCCAAAGCAGGTACACTTACAAATTTCCCTACAGGGGACCATCCTGAATCTTCCACTTCTTTGAATTCTTGAGAAAATAATGAAGCCCCTCAGGTTGAAATGAATTAATGCTTCTATTAATTTTTTTTCTTAACTGTGAAGAATAGTGTTAAGCTATTGGTGAATATATATATATATATATATATATATATATATATATATATATATATATATATATATATATATATAACTCAGCAAAAAAAGAAACATCCCTTTTTCAGGACACTGTATTTTAAAGATAATTTTTTAACATTTTGTGTAACTTTACAGATCTTTGTTGTAAAGGGTTTAAACAATGTTTTCCATGCTTGTTCAATGAACCATAAACAATTAATGAACATGCACCTGTGGAACGGTCATTAAGACACTAACAGCTTACACATGGTAGGCAATTAAGGTCACAGTTATAAAAACTTAGGACACTAAAGAGAGTGTCTACTGACTCTGAAAAACACCAAAAGAAAGATGCCCAGGGTCCCTGCTCATCTGTATGAACCTTCCCTTGGCATGCTGCATGAAGGCATTAGGACTGCAGATGTGGCCAGGGCAATAAATTGCAATGTCCATACTATGAGACGCATAAGACAGCACTACAGGGAGACAGGAAGGACAGCTGATCATCCTCGCAGTGGCAGACCACATGTAGCAACACCTGTACAGGATCGGTACATCCGAATATCACACCTACGGGACAGGTACAGGATGGCACCAACAACTGCCCGAGTTCCACCAGGAACGCACAATCCCTCCATCAGTGCTGTGACTGTCCGCAATAGACTAAGAGATGCTGGACTGAGGGCTTATAGGCCTGTTGTAAGGCAGATCCTTACCAGACATCACTGGCAACAATGTCACCTATGGTCACAAACCCACCTTCACTGGACCAGATAGGACTGGCAAAAATTGCTCTTCACTGACGAGTCGCGGTTTTGTCTCACCAGGGGTGATGGTCAGACTCGCGTTTATCATCGAAGGAATGAGCTTACACCGAGAAGCGGGACAGATTTGGAGGTGGAGGGTCCGTCATGGTCTGGGGCAGTGTGTCACAGCATCATCGGACTGAGCTTGTTGTCACTGCAGGCAATCTCAACGCTATGCGTTACAGGGAAGACATCCTCCTCCCTCATGTGGTACCCTTCCTGCAGGCTCATCCTGACATGACCCTCCAGCATGACAATGCCACCAGCCATACTGCTCATTCTGTGTGTGATTTCCTGCAAGACAGGAATGTCAGTGTTCTGCCATGGCCAGCGAAGGGCCCGGATCTCAATCTCATTGAGCAAGTCTGAGACCTCTTGGATCGGAGGGTGAGGGCTAGGGCCATTCCCCCCAGAAATGTCTGGGAACTTGCAAGTGTCTTGTTGGAAGAGTGGGGTAACATCTTACAGCAAGAACTGGCAAATCTGGTGCAGTCCATGAGGAGGAGATGCACTGTAGTACTTAATGCAGCTGGTGGCCACACCAGATACTGACTGTTACTTTTGATTTTGACCCCTCCTTTGTTCAGGGACACATTATTCCATTTCTGTTAGTCACATGTCTGTGAAACTTGTTCAGTTTATGTCTTAGTTGTTGAATCTTTTTATGTTCATACAAATATTTACACATGTTAAGTTTGCTGAAAATGTAAGCAGTTGAAAGTGAGAGGACATTTCTTTTTTTTTTTTTTTTTTTTGCTTTGTCATATTATTAGAGCACATCCAAAGCAAAAAATTAAACATTATATCATGAGCAAGAATGCTATTGTACTAATTATTGTACTAATTATCAGCACAGTTGTGATTTGGCCACAAGCATGAGGTCATAGGCCAAGCTTCTATACAACAGTTCTATAAAAGTTAATTTTGAATAACTGACATTTTAGACACAATATGACCAGTAATTTTGTCTATTTTTACTCCTCTAATGGAAATAGTCCCAAACTAAACCAAGTCATACTGACATCTGCGAACATCTGTGAAGTGATACAAACAGTGAAGCATGCCAGTGCTGCTACTGTAAAATCGAATTATATGACCTTACTTAGATTTTCAAGCTTTGCATGCTTTTTCTAAGTAAACATACTTATTTTGTCACGGTTCCAGCATTTGTGCTGGCTCATACTGTTGTTGTATTTCTCTCTCCCTCGTGTCTCGCAGGTGGAGCCAGTGACCATGGGAACACTGATCATTCTCAGGGAGATGCTGCTCACGGCAATGATTTACTCACTCGTTCCACCTGCTTCACTCAGATTGCACTACCTACTTGTTCCTTGTGTTTTCCCACTTGGCCAGTTTATTGTTCGCTGTCAATGTTAACTGTGCTCTCTTGTGTAGTTGGAGCGTGCTCGTGTGTCTGTTGGTTGCCTGTTTGTAGAGGTGTGGCAACCTGCCTGCTTGCCGTCGCTCTCACCACTTCTGTGCCCAGTGCAGGAGGATTCCTCTGTCTCTGCCCGAGTCTCGGGAGAATCGTCTGGGTTTTGCTTCGCACCACACCAGCTTCAAATGATTCTCTTCGGATTACTCCTGACTACCACAACGCACACACTCATCATAAGAACACACTCTTCACTAGCCCATAGCGGCTTGTTGGATATCTGCCGTCTGCAGCTGGCGCTGGGAGCGCCTTTCCTTGACTTTGATTCCTTTGTTAATAAATCCAATTGAACTATCATCTCTGCTTTTGGGTCCTTTGTCTTCCCCCACCCCCTCCGTGACATATTTGGCGCAAGTGCACAGAACTTAATTTTTTAAGTAATGTTAACTAAACTCATCTGTGATTAAAGTATCATTGCTTTTATTAGATTTTTTAATTTAGTTATAGCACATCTTATACAGTATAGGGGAAATTATGACTGGAATCTCTGTTAAACATATGGCAAATTGGATTATCTTCAGAACTTCTTAGTGCACATAAATCTCCACTTTTGTAAAGTAAAGTTGAGTATAGTGGAATGTTTTATATTTAACAGGCTCCAAGTTCACCAGAGGTGACACTAATCACCCTAATGGGGACTGCACACAAATCATAACTATCAACCAGCTACAACAAAACAACTACAATAGTCATAAGCAGTAAAACTATATACATTTTTAATTATTTTTCTACATAAATTCCCTTGTTTTGACCAAACATACATAATTTATTCAAGCACAAGGGCTTATGGGTATTCCACACGGCCGCAATTTTGTACTTGATAATTTTGAGTTAGTAGGACTCAAAGCCAAAGTTTAAAGAACTTATGATTCCAAAATGTGACATATCAAGTACTGTTTAATTAGGATTACTAAAATGTTTTCATTAATAACAACATTAGGACTAGAGAGTAACTTAATTAAAACTAGTAAGAATAGTAAAAACTTAAGCTTAAGTTGAGTAAACTATTTCCTTTTTCTTTTCTTTTTTCTTCTTCTTTTTTTTTTCTTTTTTTTTTTTTTACAATTTGAGATAAATATCACCAATCAGATTCCCATAGGACCAGAACTACAGGAATATATAGCACATATCTTCAAAAGCGTTCCAAATGTATATTTATTTGTGCTATCACAGCATTTATCAGTACATGGCAGCTGAAATTACACAGTTAATTTAAATTAATTTAAATTTGGAGCAAAAACTAGGCCAAAATTATATTTTATGTGTAAAGACATCAAAATGAAGATTTTTAAAATTATAGATAAGGCCCTGTTATCTTACTCAGTTATCACCAAATAATTAATCTCAGTCCCTTACATGTAATGACACTACTAATTAATGGATAATTAGAGCATTGTAACTTAGCCTAGAGCAAAACCCATGTTTTCACTTGTTATACCTACGGCCTGTTATTTTTATTATTTTATTAATGAGTGCATCACAAACTAAACATCACTATCTAGGATGCCGTTCTCACTGGCATTCTCCAGTTTAGTGAAAAGGTGATGCACTTTCTGAAAGCAGACCAGTTACCATTTCCTAAACTCCATTTTCCTTATGTTGTTGTTCGTTGTGTTGTTTAATAATACAGGAAGAATATAAGGAGAAACAGCCAATTTCTTGCCTCTATTAATGTTCTAAGGGATGTGAAGGGCTCTATCACCTATTCCATAATTCGGTGGTGCAGCTCTTTCCATTCTTTTAACCTCTTGGGACCTGCTATGCAATAATAACAAAATCCTTTCACCATTCTGCTCCTGGGCTCACATATTTGACCAAAGCCATATTAACCATTCATATCCAGTTAAATGAGAGCAGACTTGTCAGTGCTTCGGGAAAGCTTACACTGACGATGATATCTTCTTTTCAAACTCTGTGTTATGAATTGTCTTTATTTTCTCTGTTCTCTGTTCTCTGTTCCTAAATTTTGCAGTGAATAGGGGGAATCAGTTACTGAAGGTCTGGCGCTCACAATGTTTTTCTCTAGGTTATAAGTAGAATTGTACATGAAGGCCTATGTCTTTGCACTTAATTCTGTATCTGTTGACACTTTCCAAAGCTATCTGTGAATTCCAAAATGCAGATCACTGTATGAGATGTTCATCATTTTTAGAACTAAACTTCTGCAATGAACCTGTTCTCAGAATAGAAACTGCTTTGGAATAAGCTATATAGGCCTACATGCATCCTCTTCTTGTATATGGATATATTCATAGAATTTAAGGGACCACAGTGGCTGTATCATTGCCTGTTTATTCCTGCATAATGTATGGACGTCTTGATGGCTGATACATTATGAAAAAAATCCTTTTTTTTTTTTTTTCTTTTTTTTTTTTTGGACATTCACCTTTGCAATCACAGCTGCAGATAAGGATACTGGGCTAGACTGAAGTGCCTGTCCATTAATGAATCTTCAATAATTGCAATTGCACAACTGTCAGTACATCATGCATGTTAGTAGATTCACACATTTTAGTAGCCCAGTGTATGTGAGAAGGATATTTTGTTATATTACATGTGATTTTGTCTCCGTTATGGGCAACAATACCTGTTAAAACAGTAGCAAGATAACTTTCCCTCCTGAGTCTATTGCATCTAAGGGTGATAGTCCTGCTATCTGTGTCTTGGAAATAGCCTTTACTTTGAAATGGGAAACTCAACTCTGAAAGCCATATTATCTGAATCAGAAACAGCATATCTAATTCAAATAAAGGTTAATTTGATGATTTTGCATAAACAATACCTCTGAACCATCAGGTGTTATGGAATTTTAGTTCTCTGAAGTCTTTCAAAAGATGCTTCAATCTGTGTATAATATCATCTAAGAACGCCTGAAAAGTAATGGGACATTGCTATTCTTTTCAGGTATTAAGGAATAGTTTTTCTCTGTATTTTATTATCATATTATACCTTTTTTGATCTCCTCTAATGTGAGAAATAGCTTTATGTGTCTAAAATGTGACATAACCATAAATGTAATCAGCCTAAATTGTTTGCTTATTTGTCTTTTCTCATCAAAAGTTCATAATGGTTTGATTCTTGTCTCACTTTTTGGTACTCTTTCTGCGGTACAGGCCCCTGGCTAGCCCTGATTTTTATCTGACCTGAATATCTGATACTCTTGTGCTTGGCTACACTGTGATGATCCCTCATACATTGAGTGCTATGTCTCTTGGCAAAAAAAAAAAAAAAAAAAAAAAATGAAAGAAAGAGGCAGAACTGATTGAAATCAGACCTTATTGTACTTGTCTCGCTTCACTGGGTAAGATCTGAACTCTGAGCCATTTTTCTTCAGATTGTCAATTACTTAATTCTCTCTGCTAATGGTAAAAGACCACCCTCATGACCCCCTTCTCTACTGGGTTTCAAAAACTTTTCTGTCTCAAGGGATTATCAAGTAAAAGATGTCAGTAAAGAAGAAAAGATAAGCATATTACCCCTTTCACCCACCAAAAAAATAGAAGAAAAAAGGACAGAGAGGAGCATAAGTGTGCTTAATATATTCAGGGATTTTTTTTCCCACTCCTCATGAACTGAAGCTATCATTAAAAGCAGCAAGGAGACCTTTAAGGTTTTCAAGAGCAATGTATCTAATAAAGGTGATTCCATAAAGTGATTCTGTGATGTGTTCTTAGAGACTATATCTTTCAGAATTTAGAGTAGCTCAGCAGTCCATTAAGTTCTCTTATAGCAATCCCTAGGTGATATAGTATTATATACAGTATACTGTATATATATATATATATATATATATATATATATATATATATATATATATATATACTATGAATATTCTAAGTGTTATTGGTTTTTATCAGTTTTTAATTGAAATTGCAATTCTACACATATATTCCATGTAGCCTAATGTGTATTTAGTTTGGGCAGACACACACAGTAGTTAGGGATGGGCAGTATTTCAGATACAGCATATGTATTTGAAATACGTATTTTAAATACAAAATACTATTTTGTACTTTCTATGTTAAAGTCTTTGAAAAAAAAATCTAATGTAATTTGTATCTAAATACATTTAAGTTTGGTATTTGTGTATTTTCAAAATACATAAAATACTTTGTGCCAGTCAACCTCTTTATTAGGCTGCTGATTTCCTGTATCAACTAGTTCAAGCATGCTCCCCAACCCCAACTTTCATGCACACGAGCTGCAGATGTCAGAGAAAATGACTTCATCTAGTATTGGTTCCCCTTATGAAAAATTTAGCATTTATGGTAAATTTGCCGCAAACTTGCCTCCAATTTGCCACTGATATTTTTCACATGCAAATGGACTTTGCAGCAAACATGCCGCAAATTGTCCATTGTTGTCAAAGGTTTGCCGGAGGGTTCACCATTCTGGCAAACATTTGTGGCAAATCAAAAGCTCATTTGCATGTAAAAATAATGAACGGCAAATTTGCGGCTAGTTTAGATTTTTTTGTAAGAGAATTTTCTGTGATCCTGCAAGGAAATGTGATGGTTAGTTCTGCTTGTTGCAAAAAAACATACTAATTGCTGGCAACTGTTATTTAATTTCCATTTAAAATATTAAAGTAGCTATGATACTTCTTGCCAGCCAGTGCAATGCATGTCAACAGTTAGGAAATTAAAACTAGTCAGCAGCCTGCAAGCTAGTTTAACTATCATTAGCGAGGAATGTGAAGGAATAAAAGAGCACTGGCAAGGAGAAAATTGCATTAGCACTAGCACTGGACATTAGTGCTAACTAATACTAGCTCAGTCTTGCTAGCTAATCGGTTGTTAGACAAGTGTGTAAAGCATTATATTTTGACTGTAATTCCACCAAATTCTGTTGCATTGAAAGAAAATGTAATGTTTGATACTGAATAAAAGGGGTCAGTGTAAAAATGTGATGGATTTTGGAAGTACGTGAACACAATGCATATATTGCGTTGCAACTTACTTTTTGGTACCACACCGAAATGCTCTTTGCATTCAGAATACATCCAGATAGATTTCAGGCTAATAGTGATACTACAATGATTGGCCAATTTTACATGTATTTTGTTTATTTTCAAGATACAAAATACTGTATTTTATTTTGATAATTTTTTCCACACAGTATTTGGTATTTTATTTTGATACGTTTAAACTGAGGTATTTTGTATTTTATTTTAAATACATTTTCATATATTTGTGCCCATCACTGACAGTACTGTCTGCTAAAGTGAACATTTTCATGTTATTGCTCTGCTCAGTGGGTAATTATTCACACATGTTTCAAGTCCCAGTTTTTTTTAGCTTATTTTCAGAATGCATTGTTTACTGTGAGCCAATGGCCTGTTAAACTCCAAAGGAATTTAAGTTTCAGATTTTCATTGATTTGGGTGCCCCTGTTCTCTATTATGCAGTATTTTTGCATAACATTTTATATATATATATATATATATAATGTATTGTCACATTAAAACTTGTTGACCGAAACCTGTGGCGCTCATGTTGTGCAGAAGGCTTCTCGGACTAACGTTGCACCACAACACAGCACACACTATACTATACTACTATATAATTAACTTTAGCGCCATCTGCTGGAATGATAGTTTGTCTTACTCAAGTTTCAATACAAGTTAAGCTCAGTCGACAGCATTTGTGGCATAATACCACAAAAAAATATTTTGGCTTACCCCTTTCTTAGGAAAATAAGAAAAGAAAAAGAAGAAGAAGCAAAAATCTGGGTTCCAGTTTCAAAAGTATAGCCACAATACGTAAATAATATGTGTGTTAACATGATTTTAGTGTGATAAAATCAATTACTAACCTTTTTCTTTGTAATATTATAGCCAATTTTACAACTTCGTTGTCATAACGATCTAATGTCCACAAACCCTAAAATTACTGTAAAAATGATGATTTAAACAACTTTACAGCTCAAATGATACATGAGTTTAAACAGAAGAATTAATTTGTGTACTTTTATAAAATTATAAGCTTTACATTTCTGACTTTAAACCCTCAAAGAATTGGCCCCATTCACTTCCATTATAAGTGCCTCACAGGAACTTCGATTGTTGCTTTTTTTCTTCTTCTTCTTCTTTTTTTTTTTTTTTTTTTAAGAAAAAGACGAACGAGTCAAAATTATTTTTAATGGTTATAAACATTCTCTGGTCTAAATTATATTCTCTGTGTCTATGGCCAGCTCAGTGGAGAAAAGACTCGAGGACGAGCAAAAAAAGAGTGACGCCATGTTGGAAAGAAAAGTGCATCAACTTTGTGGTTAACTCCAGGGATGCAGCTGGTTTGCAAATAAAGTTTTCTTTGTGGATGATGGACAATTATTACGAAATAATTAGTAAAATAATCTGTGGAAAGTGCAACATATAGCATGTAAAAGCATTTGATTCTTATTATGTGATGTTGCTTAGTTAATTTGTGTATATTTTGTATAGTGAGTGACATGCTTATGTTTAGATAAGAAAGGTGTCTTTTTGCAGAAACAGTTGAATTTTTACTTAAAATGGAAATGTGAAATATTGTGATGTTGTTTAGATAAAGACATTAAAGAACACGGGTAAAAGTTAGACAATGTAGGTAAAAGTAGCTTTATTTATATATTTTGTATTTTTCTTACACATTCAAACAAATTAGAAATAATATCACATTGTATGTTTTTTAAGGTTATCAACCTGACTAACAAACAACATGTCAATCTGATGAGCAAACTAATTACTGAAAATTCTAAATAAACACCAATCAGAAGAAATTTGAAGAGTTGTTTGGAGTTGTTCCATGCATCTCCTGTGGTTGACTGAGGCCCCTTTCGAGTTAGAGGCAGAAGTTGAAGCTTGAAAATCTCAGATAACTCGACAATGCCACAAATGCTGTTGATTGAGCTTAACTTGTATGGAACCCGGAATATTCCTTTAAGTGCAATGATGCCATTGCAGTGACACTAAACCTAATGCTTCAGGCCACCTCCACAGGTATCTAGGCTAGTAGGACAAATGGGCAGTTCGATGATGCATGCAATTTCTTTTAAGCCAAGGCGCAATGGGATCAGCAATAACAGCATAGCATTAATTTCGACAAACAAGAACCAAATAGTTTGCACCCAAACCAACTACTCAGTGTGCATAAAGCTAATCTTCAATAAGCCATCCACCAATTTCATTCACTTATGAATCTGCAACTTGGCTGATCTGGAATTAATTATTCACCCTGCAAACATTCTTCACAGTTGTCCCAGTTCGCTGGCGCAACTCAATGACCCAGTTCTGGATGTGCCATCCTACCTTTACATCTGTTGATACAACTGTGACCAGGCTGGCATCTGGGGGGAAAAAGCAAAACTATGCCCCTAAATCACCATGTCTCATCTTTTCATTTCTGCCAGTGATCACCACTCCTGATTTATGACACTATATTGTATTTTCTCTGTTTTATGAGGACTACAATGCTGCCACATGACGTAAGTGGGACGGGACTGGGGGGGTTTCACAACTCTGGAGACAGCCACAAAGTACATTTGCTTTCACACCACTAGGTTCAGAAATTAGCATTCTCAGTTGCAAAGTGCTCCGTCCTTGGTGAATTAAAATGTATGAGTAGAGTGCAAATAGAGCACTCTGTGATTTCCAATCCATTATGTCAGAGGAAGAAAAATGAAGATGTTAGTTAAGGCCAAAGGAGCTTAAACAAGGAGAGATAACTGGATCATTTTTGCATATCTGTGTGTATATGTGCATGTATGTGTGTGTAGTATAGAAAGCATTCTTTCAAAGCATTGGAATCACATTAGCTCTATCTGAAAAAATGTTTACCAGTTCTTTTCATATCTCTCTATTTGTGTTTTAGCTAGCTCATGTTTCTCTGGGGAATGCATTCCCCTTGATAAGGAAATCATTTTCATACAGACCAATATGCTCAACAAGCAAGCCACCTACACCTGCACCTGCACCCATGTCATTCTTAGAATCTACAACCACACAGTTCATAGTAGTATTAGTGTCATGTCATATGCAAGTTTGAGCTTGCCACCACAGGTGTGTGAGAGGGGTGTCACCCAATGAAACAGAAACAGTGATAATACCCATCATTATGTTTGTGAAGGAAGTCCCTTTGTGAATCAAGAGAACTAATGATCCTCATTAGAACTGATTCTCCAACTCTGGCCTTAAATTAAAGGGATAGTTCCCCCAAAAATGAAAATTCTGTAATCATTTACTCACCTACGTGTTGTTCCAAATCCATATGACATTTCTTTTATTTCATGGTCCACAAAAGATGTAAGACAGAATGTTAGTCTCATTAAGCATGCACTTCCTTTGTAAGGAAAAAAGATGCAATGAAAATGAATAGTCACTGAGTCTAACCTTTTGTCTAACATCTCCTTTTGTGGTCCACAGAAGAAAGAAAAACATACAGGTTTGCAACAACATGAGAGTGAGTAAATGATGACAGAGTTTTCATTGAACAGTTTTCCTTTAAACTGTGCATACTGTGTTCCTATTAAATTATATTAATGTATCAAATGTACGACCATAGTTTGATCAGCAATTAGGTTCACTAGCATTACTGGGTCAGTAAAAGTTCCAATTTCTGGCAATGTGTGTAAATGTTAAATCACTCTTCAAATATTTTCTCCACAGTACTAAGATGAACTCTTGTTACATAATTATAACAAGATCAGTCAAACCAGAGCAATTACACACTAATGTCCCTTGAGCAGGAAATAATTCTAATGATTTAATGCTTATAGGACAGTAATGGTGTTTTGGAGAGCATGGAGCGTGGTGGATCTGTACGGTATACAACCAAGATACAGTACCAGATACACTGTTTATTTGTGAGGATTCTCGTGATGTAACGCCAGTGACTGGACGGTGAACAAGCAAAACAGTTGTTTTATGACAAAGGATTAAGAAATGTCTAATTTTCTTAGTCTGCAATGTTTTGTTTGTTCTATCAAAACTGTCAAAGTGTTACTTTTATATCCAGCAAACTTCTGAACCTAAGATTCCCTATCTGTCACTCACTCAACGTTGTGTCGATGTAGTGACACTAGGGGTCACTTCCAATGAAAATTGGCGAGTGGTATTTGCATGCCACTCCCCCGGATATACGGGTATAAAAGGAGCTGGTAAGCAACCACTCATTCAGATTTTCTCTTCGGAGCCGAACGGTCATGCTCATTGAGCTGAATTCTACTGTTCATTCACCTCTGCTGGATCTGACGGCGCATTTCAGCGGCTTCTCCCTCCTCTGCACTGGTGCACTGCAGAGAACGCCCCTGGGTGCTTCGGCAGAAAACAAAGAGAGTATATTTTCTGAAAGAGCTTTTTCCTCTAAAAGAGTATATTTCTCTAAAAGAGCGGCACACACGGAATGTATTTTTAAAGACGCGTCTTTTTAAAGATGCCTTTCCGATTCCTGGTTGCGGTCGTCATCTCTCAACTTCGGATGGTCATGATCGCTGTCTTTCGTGTCTGGGCGCGACCCACATGGAGGCAGCGTTTGTGGGTGGTTCATGTTCTCATTGCGAGAACATGACCATGGCAACGTTGTGATTGCGGCTTGCTTTTGTAAGAAAGCAAGCCACCCCAGCGGCTCCCCGCCTCGGTCCTTCTACCTACGGGTATGAGGCCAGCGCGGCTAGCACTGGGGGTATCCCGCCGGGTATCCCCTCGCGGACCTCCCATTCCCCAGCACGCTCGTCTGGCCCAGTCGGGTTTCCGGATGAGTTCGCCGGTTCTTCTGGCTTCTTGTTCGGAGCCCGCGAAGATGATAAGATCTCGAGCGCAGCATCGGAGAGCGGGCTTGTCCAGTCGGACGCAGAATCCTCAGCTGGGCTTCCCCAGTAAGAAGACCACTCCATCCCCCGGTGGTGGGCCGGGTGGAAAATCTTTTGTTGCCTTTTTGTTTGATTTCACCACATGCCCAAGTGGCTGCGGTACCCAACAGTTCAGCAAAAGAGTGGTTTCCTTCCTCCCTGGGTCACATACCTGGTGTGCACGGTCGTCATCACGACTACCGTCCACGGGTTTTTTCTTGCAGGTTTGGCGCTCCAGCTGTGGTCTTTCACCCCTGAGCGCCCAGCTGTGGCACACAGCCGCCCCCCGATGTGGCAGTCTCCATGGGTTACGAGGACAGGCCTCTTCCTCCCCCGTCCCAGGCTGTTCCGGGGGTGGTCACAAGGAGCTAGGTAAGTGCTTCGATGTCCCTAGACTCAGCACAGCCATGACGTGGTGTGGCACCTCGAGCTCCGCCCCGCCGCGAGGCCCCACCTGCCGGTACGTCTGATGATGTTGTCCCCTTGGTCCCCCTTGCGTGAACTTGGATGCGTGGCTTGCGCTTTCAATCCATCGCGATGGCTGATCCAGACCGTCTGACTCGGCTACGCGATTCAGTTTGCCAGGCGCCCACCCAGGTTCAGCGGTATTCACTTCACCTTGGTCAAGAACGAAAACGCTGCTACCTTGCGCGCGGGGATCGCTACCCTCCTACGGAAGGGCGCGATAGAACCTGTCCCTCCAGCCGAGATGAAGAAGGGGTTTTACAGCCCCTACTTCATCGTACCAAAAAAAGGCTGTGGGTTGCGGCCAATCTTGGACCTGCGAGTACTGAACCGGGCCTTACACAGACTCCCATTCAAGTTGCTGACGCAAAAACGCATTCTGGTGAGCATCTGGCATCAAGATTGGTTCACGGTGGTAGACCTGAAGGACACGTACTTCCACGTCTCGATCCTTCCTCGACATAGACCCTTCCTTCGGTTTGCATTCGAGGGTCAGGCGTATCAGTACAAAGTCCTCCCTTTCAGCCTGTCTTCACGAAGGTCTCAGAGGCTGCCCTTGCCCCGTTAAGGGAGGTGGGCATTCGCATTCTCAACTATCTCGACGACTGGCTAATCCTAGCTCACTCTCGAGACATGTTGTGTGCACACAGGGACTTGGTGCTCTCACACCTCAGCCGACAAGGGCTTCAGGTCAACTGGGAAAAGAGCAAGCTCCTCCCGGTTCAGAGCATCTCTTTTCTCGGTTTGGAGCTGGACTCAGTCTCTTTGACGGCGTGCCTTACGAGCGAGCGCGCCCAGTCGGTGCTGGCCTGTTTGAAGGCATTCAAACAGAAAACAGCGGTTCTACTGAAACTTTTTCAGAGGCTCCTGGGGCATATGGCATCCTCGGCGGTAGCCACCCCGCTCGGGTTGATGCATATGAGACTCGAGTCCCAAGATTGCATTGGCACATCAGCTGCCTCGAGTTGTTGGCAATTCTGCTTGCCCTGCGGAGGTTTCGGCCGTTGATCCATGGCAAGCACGTGTTAGTTCGGACAGACAACACGGCAACGGTAGCATATGTCAACTGCCAAGGCGGTCTGTGCTCTCGTTGTATGTCACAACTCGCCCGCCATCTCCTCCTCTGGAGTCAGCATCACTTCAAGTCACTGCGAGCCACTCACATCCCAGGCAACCTCAACACTACAGCGGATGCACTGTCACGGCAGGTAACCCTCAGGGAAGAGTGGAGACTCCACCCTCAGGTGGTCCAGCTGATTTGGAGTCGATTCGGATGGGCACAGGTGGACCTGTTCGCCTCCCAAGAATCCTCCCACTACCCGCTCTGGTACGCCCTCACCGAAGCTCCCCTCAGCATAGATGCGCTGGCACACAGCTGGCCCCCTGGCCTACGCAAATATGCGTTTCCCCCAGTGAGCCTACTTGCACAGACCCTATGCAAGGTCAGGGAGGACGAGGAGCAGGTCGTCCTGGTAGCACCCTACTGGCCCAGCCAGATGTGGTTCTCGGACCTCACGCTACTCGCAACAGACGCCTTCTTCAGGGTCTACAGAGAGCCCCCTTTGAGCCTTTGCAGTCAGCCAAGCTTAAGGCACTCTCATTGAAGACTGCCCTCCTGACTGCGCTCACTTCCATCAAGAGGGTAGGAGACCTGCAAGCGTTCGCAGTCAGCGAAACGTGCCTGGAGTTCATTCCGGGTTACTCTCACGTGATCCTGAGACCTCGACTGGGCTATGTGCCCAAGGTTCCCACCACCCCTTTTAGGGACCAGGTGGTGAACCTGCAAGCACTGCCCCAGGAGGAGGAAGACCCAGCCCTGTCATTGCTGTGTCCGGTGCGTGCTTTACGCATCTATTTGGATCACACACAGAGCTTTAAGATCTCTGAGCAGCTCTTTGTCTGCTTTGGTGCACAGCGGAAAGGAAGCGCTGTCTCCAAGCAGAGGATCGGCCTCTGGCTCATTGATGCCATAACTATGGCATATCACGCCCAGGACATGCCACACCCGGTAGGGCTATGAGCCCATTCTACCAGGGGTGTAGCGGCTTCCTGGGCCCCAGCCAGGGGTGCCTCTCTAACAGACATTTGCAGAGCAGCAGGCTGGGCAATACCCAACACCTTTGCAAGGTTCTACAACCTCCGGGTGGAATCGGTTTCATCCCAGGTAGTGGCACGCAATACAAGCGGATAAGTCCGGTATAGCCAACTGGGTGTATCGCTTGCACATAGCGCCTTCCACCTTCTTTTGAGCTGAAGACATGCGCCATTAATTCCCAGTAGTGTTCACAAGCTTTGTTCCCTGGTTGATTTCCTCTGAGCCCTGTGGCAGTCAAGTTTTCGGAGAGACTCGCTGTTGGCCCAGAACACGTGCTAACTAAGAGTCCTGTTCTGGGGTAGGTGCTCCGCATGTGGCGGTTCCCTGTAAGGCTAACTCCATGCAATGTATATCTTCCGCTAATTCATTTCCCTGTTGGAAAACTGCATCTTCCTTGGGCAGAGCCCCTCTGCCCCAGTCTCCATGTTCGTAGTAACTCCTCCCCCGTTGGGTAGGATCTACCTTGAAGACTCTCCACATGGTTGGAAAGACCATGTGACGTATTCTTCCACTTAAATATCCCCCCTCTCTTTGGGCGAGGTGTGGTCTCCACGGTGTCTTCCCCTTGGGAGGGACACCCCCCGACTAGACCTGGCGGCCCAGTCAGATAATCCCCCTTCTTTTTTAGGGAGTGAAAAAAAGAGAAGGGGAAAAGAGGCCACGACTGGGTTAAGCCTGTCTCTATCTCTTGGGTAGTTGACTTGTCCCCAAAGGGCCGTTCGACACTCATAACTATGTTGGGGGAGGTTACGTGTCGACCTGGTGTGCTGGCTATGAGGCACACAGTAGTCTGCCCACCACACACCGCCAGTTCACGTAACACAGTTCAGCCAATTGTGGCGTTTCATATAGGGACCCCTAGTGTCACTACATCGACACAACGTCGAGTGAGTGACAGACAGGGAATGTCATGGTTACTTGTGTAACCTCCATTCCCCGATGGAGGGAACGAGACGTTGTGTCCCTCCTGCCACAATGCTGAACTACCTGCTGAAATGGCCGGACCTTATATCGGCTCCTCAGCATAAAACCTGAATGAGTGGTTGCATACCAGCTCCTTTTAAACCCATATGTCCGGGGGAGTGGCATGCAAATACCACTCGCCAATATTCATTGGCCTTTTATCAAAGACCAGAGGTGTCTCGGGCTCCCATGAGTGACCCCTAGTGTCGCTACATCGACACAGCGTCTCATTCCCTCCATCAGGGAATGGAGGTTACACAAGTAACCATGACGACTCTGTTTCTAAGAAAGTACATTTCAATGGCAGCTGCCTATCAGTACATAGTAGCTTCACTAGGGTGACCATACATCCTCTTTTTCCCAGACATGTCCTCTTTTTCGGACCTTAAATTTCAAAATTTGCAAAAATGTCTGGGATTCGGCTTTAGTTGCATTATGATGTGCATCTGGTCTAATACTTAACTGTGTGTGCGCGCATATTTGCATTGCTTTAACCCCTCTTTGTAAGTCCCGCCTTCTCGCACACCAGCTGGTCGATTATAAGACGCTTGCAGCAACTATTGGCCAAATTCCTGCCTGTCAATCTCTCCGCGAACGTGCGAAGCACTGTTGTGTTCGGCATCAAACAGTTCTTTGACAGTAGCAGCAAATGACAGCTGAGTGGAAACAATGCCCAAACGAAAGTGCAAATTTACAGAAGATTTGCACAAAAAAATCCCATGCTTTCGTTCAGGTCGAGATCCGTGGGAAGCAGAATGTATGACATGTAAAGCTGGCACTTATGTGTCAGTTGCTAATAAAGGTGCAAGTGATTTAGAAGCACACATTAGCTCTGGGAAGCATAAAGGGTCAGCAAAAGGTGAAAGGGCTGTTGGTCTTGTGCCCTATCATCAACGGTCGGTCAACAGTTTCACAAAAAAATGCATTCGATTTCGGTTTGTTTCTCACCAAACCTTATCGTATGCTTTCATCTCAATCATGAGTCTCAGGGAATAATTTATTTGACTTCTGATTATTCTTTTGCATTCTTTTGAAGCTTGAAGATGTAGTCGCCATAAACTGCCATTGTATGACATTCACTGAGCACAACATTTTTCACAATTTCTCCCTTTGTGTTAAGAAAAAGAAAGAAAGTCATATATGATTATGACAACACAGGGATGAGTAAACAATGACAGAGTTATTTATTTATTTGTGTGAACTATCCTTTTAAGAGTTCCATTCATTCAAAAAGGCAGTCGGAAGTCAGCTGCCTAGGTTTTCAGATGCAGCCCTTGAAACTTTATTCGTTATTGCCTCCTAGTGGTCATTGAAATATTAGTAGTATGTTACAAGGACAGTGTATTGGGGTAAACAGTTCAGAGTTGGCATCTTTTTCAGTTGATATTAGGCTACTGTTTAAATATCACCTGTACATAGAAATTATAATTACAGTAACGAACCTTACAATTCCTTAATAGAAGTTAAATTAGAAGCTTCCTATGAAAGCTGTTTACCTTAGAGATTTAAGAGAAATTCTAAATAAAAAATGATGTCCCGAGCTTAAGAGCTTTTAGAGAATGCTACATGCCACATGCCAAGAGATGAAATAAAGCAAATGCACATAACTGACGATGTCGTTTTGGAGAATACAGTTTACATGCTAAACTTCCGTTATAGTAAATTTACTTCTCATGCAGAACCATATTTATAAATTCATAACCATTTCGGCCGTCACTGATTGTTGAGATTTCACGCTGATTTTGACATCTTGAGTCTGACAAGACGTTGATGTTGTTGTTATACAAAAGTAAATCACTAGAGGGCGTTAACACTATAGTAAATACACAGTTTCTGTTTCTTTTTGTGTCTTAATGCTGTTGGCGTTTGCTGTACGTTGTCAAAAAAAAAAAAAAAAAAAAAAAATCTTAAACATTTTTTCTCCACTTAGCCATGGTGATGTTTCGTATTTCCTCAACGACGAGGTCAAGTAGTGAGAATGAATCAGTTTGGGTTTTTTTAATGTTGCAATTCCAGTAATATACTGTAACAATAAAAGTGTTTTAAAGAGTATAAATCCACAAAACCTAATACTTACAAAGTAAATGTTTAGTGCGTTATTGCCTATATCATATGCAGCATCATGTTAGACATGCCAAAATAACCAAGTAGCAAATACATGAGGTTTGTTTACAGGCAGCACATAAACACAAAAAGTGTTTATGCCTCTTTGCACAAGACTCCTCCCAGTGGTTGGGTCATTTCCAGCTGTTTTCAGAAGAAGGAAGAACTCTGTTTGGAGTTCACAGACTGGAGTTCTTTCACAGGCAAAAAAAAAAAAGAGAGAGTGAGAAAAGCTAAAAAGAGAGGAGGAGGCAGAACTCTGAGGATACCTGATTGGCTGCCTGGCTCTTCTGCTATGAGACAGACACTTCCTCCATAGCCCAGCAGTTGTATTTTAAACTCTTTGGCCCTGTGCAAACCATGTGATTGTTGTTTAGCTTGTCCAAGCGTTGCAACCTTGACAGGGCACCTTTATCTGCCTGCTTCCCCAGTCATACTGGAATAGTCTGGAATGTCATGGCAGAATCCAGTGAGAATAGTGATACCACTCTGGTTTGAGAGTTGCCATTTCCAGTGACAGAAGAGGAGTGGCTGTGCAGGTTTTCACAGAGGAAAGTTGTTGCTATCTGCAGAATACTGAAGAAGCCCTGTTTTTGAAGGTACTCTCTATCTGTCATCTCACTGTTGTGTCTCATCTCCATCTGGTTTGTCACTAACTTTTTCATTTTGATGTCCTCAGTAGCTGGACATGTTCGCCGTCACTGTCACAATGCTCCGGCGAGGAGCTTGGAGATACTGGGACAGTCAGTGCCCCATAGCAACCATTGTGTCCGGCAATAAGACATCACAGTGAGTTTGAGTGTCTGAGTGCAAGGGCCCCTGCAGATGTAGGAATCAGACAGATCAACTGTCATTCATCTCTTTATGTCCAGACAGGTGAGGGAAAGACTGAAGAAGGAGATAGCAGAGATGAAGAATCAGTTCCCAGGATCTAGGCCAGGCCTGGTTGTGCTGCAGGTCAGTCTGCATCTCTCTCTCATTAATTTGCCCCATATAATTGGGGAAAATATATATGGGTGAGTAAATCATTATTATTCATCATAACCTGTAGTTGAATAGAGTAGTGGCATTTTAATTTAGAGTCTTTGTTGCTATTGTTACATCCCTGCTTTATACAAAAATGTTTGTCATATTTCTCATTATATTTTTTTAAGTGAACAACAGTGATTAAATGCATAATTTTAAATTGAATATTTGATTATGGTTTTTTTACATTAGTGATGTTTTAATGATATCAGATCTATTTTATAATACTTCTGTAAAAAAATTATGAAAACTGGGATAAGTTTTCCCATGTTGGCCTCTTACCCCAGGTAGGGGGTTATCTTATCTCAGTAGTGGGGCAATGACAACTCTATTAAATTTTTTTCCATTTATTTCTAATATACTAATCAGGAACTAAAAACGGTTCAAAGAACGAAAACAAAAATCAAAATAAAAACAAAAAAAAAACAAAAACAAACTCAATTTTTAGCAGAACGTACCCTAGAAAACGGAACAATGTGATTTTCAATTGTTCTGGAGTGAAAACGTTATTTTGAAATGCCTGGAAACCGGTTATATCCGGTTAAATTTGTTCTGAAAATGTTTTCATGAAACTTAAGGTCAAAGGGTTTATCTTAGTATATTTATGGAACTACACCACTTCATGTTGCCCGAATAAATGAAACATGTGCTTTGAACCTGAAGGAAACTGCTGCTAATTGCCCGTTGTGGATTTCATATTCTGTGAATGAAGACCTTTTTAACAACTATGTATAGTTACTACATTTACATGCACGGTTAATTCAGAAACAAGGAAAACATTATTAGATGTAAAAAATACTTTTCTTAGTTGTTTCCAAGTCTTCACTGAATTATTGTTAGATATGATGTATTAATACAGATTTTATGCTGCCAGGTTTTGACTCAGAAGCAGATCTTTAATTACAATTTTACTTAACTGTTAATTAACTGAATGCTTGTTATGATTTCTATTGTGATAAATCGCAATGTTTTTGTTTGTTTTGAGGCAAGTGGCTTATTTTGAGCTTGTTTTTCCAGACCAGATTGCTTGCTTCTCTTGTGAGATCTGGCAATGCTGCATTTGGTATTTCACCCACCCCATAGCGCACAGTATTGCCATTTTAAAAAATAACGTTATTATCCATTTTTTTGCTTTTAACTTTTATTTTGTTCTAACCGATAACTATTTGGAAAGGAGGCTGCGGAACTTTTGAACCAGAACGAAAATTTGTTTTTGCTCAGAACGAACCGAAATGAAAAACATTTCATTTTTAGTCCCTGATACTAATAATATTCAGTAACATTATCCTGTATATGCTGAACTGACATACATGTATGTTACCATTTTTAGCAAATGCACATATGTAGTTCTTAAGGGGGTAGTCTTACCCCATCTTCCCCTACACTTTGTGGCAGTAGCTGTATGATTTCATCTCTCCTGATAATCTGACTCATTCTTTTTCTTTATTCTTTTTTCCTCTCGCTCTACTCCACATGGTCATTTGGTAATGTGCCATTTTCTTTTCTATCATGGTTGTGGGTGTTGTGTTAAAATAGATTATCTCCCTATGCTTTTATGGCCATGTGTTGATAAATGCAATAGTGTGCAACGTGTTTGTGGAAGAAAGGTGTGTTGGTTTAAGGTCACATGGATAAGATAACATTTAATATTGGTCTGTCTGTGACTCATGGCTTCATCCATAATAATTTCACTGCTTGAGCTGTGTTAGTTTATACATTTTTAAAAAACACTTTTTTCTAAACGTTACATACAAATAACACAAATAAACAGCATAAACACATCAATATTAGACATAAGAATAATAATGCATTATTTTGTAAATTTCTAACTAACATTGCATTTGAGTGATTTGTTTACTGATTCTGTTTCACAGGATGGTCTACAAGTGTTAGAGTAATAATGTGTCATTTATGCAAATACTGTATACTAGATATCAGTTGAGATTTCTACCTTCATCTGCACACTCTCTTGTGTCCTGGGGTGTTTTGTGGTTTGTTCTAGGTCGGGGACAGAGATGACTCAAACCTCTACATCAGCATGAAGCTCAAGGCAGCGGCTGAGGTTGAATGAGCTGATTTATAAATTGATTAATGTTTATCATAAAGCTCTCGCTGACACTGTCTCTCTCCTTTGTGTAGATTGGAATCAATGCGAACCACATTAGGCTTCCCAAGACAGCCACTGAAGATGAAGTAAATGCGACAGGACCTATTCAAAAACCAAAGCTTTTTTGCTGTCTTTTCTCCTTTTTATATCTGAGTAGCATTGCTCACAGTTCATTATCATGGAAATCAGAGGCACTGGAAGTCTTTTGTTCACATTAACTGGGCAGAGTTTTTGGGCCTTAACAGTATTGATCTATTTTTGGTCCAGGGCTGCATTTCCCAAAAGCATCGCAAGCTTAAGTTGATCGTAGAGACCATTGGTGCCAATTGTTTCTATGATCTACTTAGGCTCTGGTCTACCCAGATCTTTTCAGATGCTGGCCAAGTTCAGAATAGTAGATAACAAGCTTTCTGAAGTAAATGTGGCACATGGCAAATTAAACTTTATTTGGTGGTATGAAAAACAATTGATGCTTTCTGAAGGCTTTTGCTGCTAATATTCTTCAGGTTCTACGAAGCATAGTTGCAGTCAATGAGAATCCTGCAGTCCATGGTCTTATTGTACAACTGCCCCTCGACTCCATCAACCCAATAGACACTGAAAAAGTGACCAATGCTGTAGCCCCAGAGAAAGATGTTGATGGGTAAGTGAAATGCTATATTTTTCAAGAATGATACTATGTGGCTATATGGGGGAAAATGTGTCTGGTGGTGGACTAGACAGATAATATACAACAAAAAACACAGATCATAGTTTGTCGACTCATGTCTCAATTAGAGATGTATAAAACAGAATTCTGAGTGCTACTTCACAAGGTTGTGTTGTCACATTTTACACCCTCTCTTCCTTTCTCACTATTTGATCCATATGGCCACTTCTAATTCTAACCACTCTGTTTGGCTCCCTTATCTGTTTTTTTCCACCCAAAATCAGAGGTGGGTATGTTGAATATACTGCCCTTTTTACCAATTTCAGATTTGTTGTGTTATCTCAGTAAAAGTAGTCTTGGGTAGACTTTAAATCTGCACAAATGGGCAATACCCAGTTGCAGGATCTTTAGACATCATGTGATGGTTTCATCAGCATCATGAATGGATTAGGTAGAGCACTAGGGGATACATATTAGTTGTGTTACCATATGCAATCTAAAATTTTGACAATATATTCAGCACAGTGTTTACTGCTGCAGCGTATCTGCGATTACTGCTAAAGGCATGGGAGAAGTGAGCTAAAATTACCTTATCGTTAGCTCAGGGCTGGAAACTGCTGGTTATCATTTTCATACTCTCACAGTAACACCCTAGTGAGGCAGGACAAAAGAGAGAGATCATTTTAAGTGTATATTTTATATACTCTACCTGTTCATAAACAGTTTTACAGATCCTGTTTGTAAATTAGGAGTTTCCAAAATTAAAAAAAAAAAACTCAAATGAGCCATTAATTAGCTTTGACAGTATCTCAATTAATTTTCATTAAAACTTTCGTTCAAACCCCAAAATAAAAATGCATGTTACTCTCTCTGGCGTCCCCGGCTGCTCCTTATCTCTCTCTCCCACTGACTCTCACTCAGTGCCAGGCATGCACCCTCATGGCCCGGCCATGCCCTCCTCCTCATCACACTGATATTATGTGCTTCATAACCTAATTATGTTCAAATGTTTGAAATGTCCCAGCCTGACCAGTATCAATGCAGGCAAGCTGTCTCGTGGAGACCTGGGGAGCTGTTTCATCCCATGCACTCCTAACGGCTGTATGGAACTCATCAGTCAGACCGGTGGGTGGAAATCTTGTGAACCCTATGAGCTCTTCCCATCATCAATCAGTCACCTTATGAAAAGATATGGAAGGATAAATATTATTGTTTTAGACAATCCTCCAAAGATGAAGAAAGAGATATGGAGAAAAACACATAGGGAAAGAGAGAAATGGCATTTTCATGCTCCAAAAATTTATATCTCATGATATTGTGCATGCCATAATAATGTATCATGATGGTCTATCATAACTGACCATAGATGGTCAAAGAAAAGCAGCCAAGTAGTAGCCGGCATATATGGCATCCCAGGTGGCACCTAATGAAATTGGAGAGAATGCTCAGTGTGTGCAGAAATCTAGCTCTGAAGAAGCTAAAATAAACAATTGTTTTGATTTGTTTAAAATGTTTTGGTAACTACATAATTCCCAAACATCCATTTGTGCTTTTCATAGTTTTGATGACTTTACTAGTATTCTATAATGTGGAAAATAGTAATCATATGGAATGAGATGGTGTGTCCAACTTTAGAGTGATACAGTAGTAGGCAAAAATCTGACATTGATATTTAACTTAAACAGGTACCAATGTTTAATGTTTATGAATGCACCAGGCAGAGTTGATGTAACACTGTGCAGTGTGATTCATGTTGTGTGCAGGTGTGACTGTGTCTGGGAAGAATGCTGTTGTGATCGGCCGCAGTAAGATAGTTGGGGCTCCAATGCATGATCTGCTGTTATGGAACCATGCCACAGTAACCACCTGTCACTCAAAGACACTTGACCTTGCTGAACAGGTTGGTTCTGCTTTGGCTCTTTTTCCTGTTTCTCTCTCTCTCTCTCTCTTTCATCTCTTTTCCCTCAACCCTTATAGTTTTTGAGCCGAGTCAACCCCATAGTAAGATTTTACGAAGAAGAAAAAAAGAAAAGCTAATAACTCTGCTGTTTAAAGGTGCACACAGTAAATTTGTTTGTTGCGCTGGGCATATGACAGCTGTCTTGGACTTATAATGACATCTAGCAGCATGGATAAAGTATCACGCATAAACAACAGTCTTCAGCTACCAATGCCATTGTAGAAGTGCGCTGTTCACAGTCAGCTATAATTAATTTATTCCATGAGTGTAAGTGCCTGATAATTGGAGATAAAATGAGTAGTATTTAGCTGGTCATGTGAAAAAATACTGAGTGTACCTTTTAAAGACACACAATGTTTTTCTTGGGTGTAAGAAGATATGCAAATGTATGCTAAATTTAAAGGGATAGTTCACCCAAAACAGTTGATGACAGGCAGAAGAAAGCCAAGAAAGGCAGAATCTTAGCCTCCGTGATCATTCATTTTCATTGTGTGGAATATAATCTCAGCAAAAAAGAAACGTCCTCTCACTTTCAACTGCTTTTATTTTCAGCAAACTTAACGTGTAAATATTTGTATGAATATAAAAAGATTCAACAACTAAGACATAAACTGAACAAGTTTCACAGACATGTGACTAACAGAAATGGAATAATGTATGTGTCCCTGAACAAAGGGGGGGTGGGGATTAAAATCAAAAGTAACAGTCAGTATCTGGTGTGGCCACCAGCTGCATTAAGTACTACAGTGCATCTCCTCCTCATGGACTGCACCAGATTTGCCAGTTCTTGCTTAGAGATGTTACCCCACTCTTCCACCAAGGCACTTGCAAGTTCCCGGACATTTCTGGGGGAAATGGCCCTAGCCCTCACCCTCCGATCCAACAGGTCCCAGACATGCTCAATGGGATTGATGTCCGGGCTCTTCGCTGGCCATGGCAGAACACTGACATGCCTGTCTTGCAGGAAATCTTGCACAAAACGAGCAGTATGGCTGGTGGCATTGTCATGCTGGAGGGTCATGTCAGGATGAGCTTGCAGGAAGGGTACCACATGAGGGAGGAGGATGTCTTCCCTGTAATGCAGAGCGTTGAGATTGCCTGCAGTGACAACAAGCTCAGTCCGATGATGCTGTGACACACCGCTCCAGACCATGATGGACCCTCCACCTCCAGATCGATCCCGCTCCAGAGTACAGGCCTCTGTGTAACGCTCATTCCTTCGACGATAAATGCGAGTCCGACCATCACCCCTGGTGAGACAAAACAATTTTTGCCAGTCCTGTCTGGTCCAGCGAAGGTGGGTTTGTGACCATAGGCGATGTTGTTGCCGGTGATGTCTGGTAAGGATCTGCCTTACAACAGGCCTATAAGCCCTCAGTCCAGCCTCTCTCAGCCTATTGTGGACAGTCTGAGCACTGATGGAGGGATTGTGCGTTCCTGGTGGAACTCGGGAAGTTGTTGCCATCCTGTACCTGTCCCGCAGGTGTGATATTCGGATGTACCGATCCTGTGCAGGTGTTGTTACATGTGGTCTGCCACTGCAAGGATGATCAGCTGTCCTTCCAGTCTCCCTGTAGCGCTGTCTTAGGCATCTCACAGTATGGATATTGCAATTTATTGACCTGGCCACTTCTGCAGTACTCATGCCTCCATGCAGCATGCCTAAGGCACATTCACACAGATGAGCTGTGACTCTGGACATCTTTCTTTTGGTGTTTTTCAGAGTCAGTAGAAAGGTCTCTTTAGTGTCCTAAGTTTTTATGACTGTGACCTTAATTGCCTACCATCTGTAAGCTGTTAGTGTCTTAATGACCGTTCCACAGGTGCATGTTCATTAATTGTTTATGGTTCATTGAACAAGCATGGAAAACATTGTTTAAACCCTTTACAATAAAGATCTGTAAAGTTATTTGGATTTTTACAAAATTATCTTTAAAATACAGTGTCCTGAAAAGGGGGCGTCTTTAGATGCAGTGAAACTGAATGGTGACTGAGGCTAACATTCTACCTAACATCTCCTTTTGTATTCCATGAAAGAAGGAAAGTCATACAGGTTTGGAACAACATCAGTTTAACTAAATAATGACATGGCATGCAGTTTGGTGGAATGAATGTACTGTAGTAGGTGAAACTTAAAAATGTTTTCTTGTTTTCTTTAGGTGGGCAGAGCAGACATCTTGGTTGTGGGTGCTGGCAAAGCTGAGATGGTGATGGGAGAGTGGGTGAAGGAGGGGGCGGTGGTCATAGACTGTGGCATCAATTACATACCAGGTCCCTCAGCTTGAATGTATCTGCTTGTTTGAAAGCAGTTATGGAATACCAAATAGCTGCAGGTTTTAGCTCACATGTTCACCTTTTACACAAACAGATAGCAGTAAACCCAGTGGGAAACGTGTAGTGGGAGACGTGCACTACTCCACAGCTAAAGAGCGAGCTGGATTCATCACCCCAGTGCCTGGTGGAGTAGGACCCATGACTGTAGCCATGTTGATGAAGGTATAACATTGGGAAAAGTTGGATGGCTCGATGACTTGAATAGAAGCAAATTAATTAATATCTCTTAAATGAGCAAAGGACCCTAATGAGGTCAAGATACAGTACTAACTTATTGTTTTTAATAAGACAAAAAAAACAATTATATGTACAGATGTACAGTACTATGCATTTTCACAAACATGCATTCTCATACATTATATGTACTCAGTGATCTCTCCAGTCACAGTCATTGCACTGTCATTTGTATAAAAAAAAACATAGACATTGGACCGTGTATTTACTGCCCTTTGCTTAGTAATAATTGCTTAGACAAGCTGTGCACATTTAATTACTGAAAAATACTCATGTGTCACTTTCAAGTGACTTTTTTGAAATTGGTGGAAGGTTTAAGCTGCTTTCCCTGACCAATGTTTCTGTAATAAATTAAATAATATTATTGATATCACATATTAAATGATACTGTACAAACACAAGGCATGTTTTTACAAATGCTTATTTTATAAATACCGTATTTTAATTTGGATTTGGATCAGAATACAGTTGAAAGTGCAAAGCGGTTTCTGCAGACATACAGACCAGGGAAGTGGAACATAGTCTACGCAAAGAAGAAACCACAAAGGCCTCAGCCAAGGTACTGACATGGCTTGCATGTGTGTATGATATACAGTATTGGGAAAACTCTGTAATTGTGCTTTCATTAGTCCAATATTAATTTGTGTGATAATAAATTGAAGATAGGTAGCTAGCTGATGCAAATATTTACATTTAGCATTTTTTCAACGTTAAACGTTTAGGTTACAAATGTATATGAATGTATAGTGTTGTAACAAATGAAGTAATAAATAGGTTAAAAGTACAACTGTTCTATGTAGTCTTTCAATTTATATGAGATCAAAAATGCATTCATAATAATTATGGAAGGATTAGCAAAATGATGTTTAAAATATTTTTAGATGGAGTACAGCTTGTCACACCACTGGATATTTTATGTTCCCATGTACAGTATTTCCACTATCCACTTAAGTATGTAAAGGAAGATTGTTTTAAATATAAAGCATATTCATAACAAATTTTATTGAGTTTGTTGTACTATCATTGAAAAGAACTTCTGATGACCCTAGTGATTCTAAATTGACACTATGGTCACTGTAAAGTGGCTCTTGCTGATCCATGTATTAAAAAATGCCTGTTGCATCTCCTCAGTGATGTTGAAATCTCCCGTTCATGCTTGAGTAAACCAATTGGTCAGCTTGCGAGAGAGGTGGGCCTGTTTTCTGAGGAAGTGGAGCCATATGGCAGGAGCAAAGCAAAGATACGACTGGATGCCCTAAAACGAATGAAGAAACAGCCTGATGGGAAATATGTGGTTGTCACTGGGTAGGATGCATCTTGAAATATAAAAATGTATGTTAACATAATCTCATAGTATAGTAACTTTCCGCAAGCACCAAATGTGAGCCTGCAGTACTTCAACAAACCAGGCTAACACACTCTGTTTACATCCAGCTTAGACTGTAATTGAGAAGTTATAAAAGAAACCAAACAAAGAAACTAAGTAAAGAATAAATCTTTGTCACTCAAAATTAGAGTCTTAGGCTGATAGGAGCTACAAACCTAATGCATTGCTTTTCAAGGTCGGTCTGTCTGTGTTATTGTGATCAGAATTACTTCTACTCCAATGGGCGAGGGAAAACGCACCACTGCTCTTGGTTTGGCTCAGGCCTTAGGGGCCCACCTGAATATAAACACTTTTGCTTGTGTGCGAGAGCCTTCTCCAGGATCCCGTTTTGTTGTCAAGGGTGAGAAATATATATAATTTATTTATTTTTTTATTTATTTTTTGAGTTTCTAAGACTGCTGATATCTTTTTTTTTTGTTGAGAATGTGTTACGCAATATGGCCCTTAAAGGGATAGTTCACCCAAAAATGAAAATTCTCTCATCATTTACTCACCCCCATGCCATCCCAGATGTGTATGTGTAAGGCATTTGTGCTAAAAACAAACGAGAAAGATTTTTAGAAGAATATTTCAGCTCTGTAGGTCCATACAATGCAAGTGAATGATGGCATTTCAAGCCCCAAAAATCCCTTAAATGCAGCATAAAAGTAATTCATAAGACTCTAGTGGTTTAATCCATGTCTTCTGAAGTGATATGATAGTGTGGGTGAGAAACAGATCAATATTTAAATCCTTTTTTACCATAAATCTCCACTTTCGCTTTGACATACAAGTGAAAGTGTAAGTGGAGATTTAAAGTAAAAAAGGATTTAAATATTGATCTGGTTCTCTTAAAAAGCAATTGAATCTCTTCAGATTACATATATTAAATCACTGGAGTCGTATGGATTACTTTTATGCTGCCTTTGTGTGATTTTTGGAGCTTCAAAGGTCTGGTCACCATCCACTTGCATTGTATGGACCTAAAGAGCTGAGATATTCTTCTAAAAATCTTAGTTTGTGTTCAGCAGAAGAAAGAAAATCATACACATCTGAGTAAATCATGAGAGAATTTTCTTTTTTGGGTGAACTATCCTTTTAACCCTATCCAAACTCATGTAAAAGTTTTCTGTTTGTACAATATCAGTTGCTATGGTTAATCAGGTTCATTGTAAGTTGTCCAAATTATTTATTATAAAATTAATGTAGTTCTGACTCTAAATTCGAAGCCACTGTAAAATCACTATAAATGCACACCTGTGACCGCACATTCTATATGTATGCACCAAGTTGCTACATTGCTTGGCTACCGCAAACAGCCTACAGTTAGACTTGTGAACTATATTACTTGGCGAAATAATTATTTTTCTGATCATATTAATTATGAATTTAACAATTCTTTTTTTAGTTTATGAAACATCTGTGTTTATCATGTTGCTGTTCCTGCCGATTTGCATCATGCCCAAGAACACCAGGGGTATAATCACTGTAACACATGGCTTATTGCTTTATTTTATTTTTTTAATTGAGGCATAGCTTTTTGTTCACAGGGGTTGCTGTTGGAGGTGGATACTCACAAATTATTCCTTTGGAGGAGGTACTGTATGATTAGTTGTATGTTTAAAAACAAAAATCATAAAATGGAATGTGAATATGTTCCAACACATTTGAACACAGGTCAGTTTTCAGCCTTCAGGCCACAGTGAGGTCATCTCTACTGCCAGTAGACTGGTGATGGACACCATTAAAGCACATGCTCACTTTGAGACCAAGCTCTCTGAAAAGGTCAGGTTTGTATTTGTTTTATGTGGTTGTGGTGTGATGTGTGTGGATACCTTTGTGTTTGTATGATTTGCATTTAGTATAATATCACATGCTTGTATCTTACAGGCTTTGTTTGATTTATTGGTTCCTCTCAAAGTGGGTCAAAGGTCTGTCTCCCCAGCTCAGCTCAACCGACTAAAGGTAGGTCACACAAAACAAAACTTACAGTCAAACATCTATTTCAAAAACAGTGTAGAAGAATGTTGACATGATCACTGTGTCTTTTGTGATCTGTAGAAACTGGGCATTGAGAAATCTGACCCCTTGACCTTAACAAAGACTGAGATAAGACGCTTTGTTCAACTCGACATTGATCAAGCCACCACAACAGTATGTATCAATATCCCAATGTCAGTTTGTCCCTTTGCCATACAGCTGACATAGTGGCTGTAGTTTATTAAGTTTGTATGATTGTTTTGTTTTTTTATTATTATTTGCCAGTAATTCTGTCTATATCCCACAAACACCTTTTTATGTGATACCTATGTGCACTGTATTTTGGTTCATGTTTATTGTTATTTCAAAGTTATTGCCACATATTCTAAAAAATCTAAGTTTAGAAATCTTTTAAATAATGTTCATTATTTGTATATTTTATTCTCATTAAAGATAATACAATATTGAAAACATTTATTATACTAACCATTGTGCTTAGAGTGATCAGGAGTTATTTCAAGGTTAGGCCTGTAAGGGGGAGATGTGTTCCTTTAAGTGGGTGACTGTGCTTTTCAGGATTGTGGCTCTTTGGAAAATGAGATCATGGCTGTACTGTCACTAAGCAGCAGTGAGGAAGATATGCAGCAGAGGCTGACCAAGATAATAGTGGCTACAAACAAATCTGGAGATCCTGTTACCACTGAGGATTTGGTCAGTGTGTGTGTGTGTGTGTTAATGTGTATGTGTTTGTGTTTGTGTGTCTTTGTGTACAGTGGTGCTCAAAAGTTTGCATACCTTGGCAGAAATTGTGAAATTTTGGCATTGATTTTGAAAATATGACTGATCATGCAAAAACATTTTATTTAAGGATGTGATCATATGAAGCCATTTATCATCACATAGTTGTTTGGCTCCTTTTTAAATCATAATGATAACAGAAATCACCCAAATGGCCCTGATCAGAAGTTTACATACCCTTGAATGTTTGGCCTTGTTACAGACACACAAGGTGACACACACAGGTTTAAATGGCAATTAAAGGTTAATTTCCCACACCTGACTTTTAAAATTGCAATTAGTGCCTGTGTATAAATAGTCAATGAGTTTGTTAGCTCTCACGTGGATGCACTGAGCAGGCTAGATACTGAGCCATGGGGAGCAGAAAAGAACTGCGTAACAAGGTAATGGAACTTTATAAAGATGGAAAAGGATATAAAAAGATATCCAAATCCTTGAAAATGCCAGTCAGTACTGTATAATCACTTATTAAGAAGTGGAAAATTTGGGGATCTCTTGATACCAAGCCAAGGTCAGGTAGACCAAGAAAGATTTCAGCCACAACTGCCAGAAGAATTGTTTGGGATACAAAGATAAACCCACAGGTAACCTCAGGAGAAATACAGGCTGCTCTGGAAAAAGACAGTGTGGTTGTTTCAAGGAGCACAATACGACGATACTTGAACAAAAATGAGCTGCATGGTCGAGTTGCCAGAAAGAAGCCTTTTCTGCGCCAATGCCACAAAAAAGCCCGGTTACAATACGCCTGACAACACCTTGACACGCCTCACAGCTATCTGGCACACTGTAATTTGGAGTGACGAGACCAAAATAGAGCTTTATGGTCACAACCATAAGCGCTATGTTTGGAGAGGGGTCAACAAGGCCTATAGTGAAAAGAATGCCATCCCCACTGTGAAGCATGGTGATGGCTCACTGATGTTTTGGGGGTGTGTGAGCTCTAAAGGGATGGGGAATCTTGTGAAAATTGATGGCAAAATGAAAGCAGCATGTTATCAGAAAATACTAGCAGACAATTTGCATTTTTCTGCACGAAAGCTGCGCATGGGATGCTCTTGGACTTTCCAGCACGACAATGACCCTAAGCACAAGGCCAAGTTGACCCTCCAGTGGTTTCAGCAGAAATAGGTGAAGGTTCTGGAGTGGCCATCACAGTCTCCTGACCTTAATATCATCGAGCCACTCTGGGGAGATCTCAAACGTGTGGTTCATGCAAGACGACCAAAGACTTTGCATGACCTGGAGGCATTTTGCCAAGACGAATGGGCATCTATACCACCTGCAAGAATTTGGGGCCTCATAGACAACTATTACAAAAGACTGCATGCTGTCATTGATGCTAAAGGGGGCAATACACATTATTAAGAACTAAGGGTATGCAGACTTTTGAACAGGGGTCATTTAATTTTTTTCTTTGTTGCCATGTTTTGTTTTGTGATTGTGCCATTCTGTTATAACCTACAGTTGAATATGAATCCCATAAGAAATAAAAGAAATGTGTTTTGCCTGCTCACTCATGTTTTCTTTAAAAATGGTTCATATATTACCAATTCTCCAAGGGTATACAAACTTTTGAGCACAACTGTATATGTGTGATCTAATATACAAAACCTTGTCATCGCAGAATGTCAGTGGTGCATTGGCCATGCTATTGAAAGATGCACTACAACCCATCTTAATGCAGACTGTAGAGGTAAGATGTCATAATACAAAATGTCACACGACCACTGCGAATGTCTCAGAAAGAAATATGCTGAAAGATCGTTGTTTTTAAGAGCAATTATTCAGTATACACATTTCAGAATTACTGGTCACATAATTTCAGTATTTTCCCTTGAATTCTTATTTCTTGCTGTTGTCAAATTCTGTCTCACCACATCTCAGTCGTCCTCTCTAGGGTACACCAGTGTTTGTTCACACCAGCCCATTAGCAGACATTGCCCATGGCAGTCCCTCCATCCTGGCAGACAGAATGGCTTTAAAAATGGTTGGACCTGATGGATATGTAGGTGAGGTACACTTTCAGTAAATTCCAGTTCTTTTTTTAATTTAATGGATTCATAAATTTTTTTATTATTATTTCCATTTATGTTAGATGTAAAAATACTGTGCAAACACTAAATCAATCATATGGTGTTTGCTTTCACAGTATGTTTAAAGAGATGGTCTAGACTTCTGCAGCCTGTTGCAACAAACCCCTTATAGGGATAGTTCATCCAAAAATAAAAATACAAATTCTAATCATTTACTCACCCTCATGCCATCCCAGATGTTTATGACTTCTTTCTCCTGCTGAACACAAACAAAGAAGAATATCTCCACTCTGTAAGTCCAGAAATCCAAGTGAATGGTGACCAGAACTTTGAAGCTCCAAAAATCACATAAAGGCCACATAAACATAATCCATAAAACTCCAATGGTTTAATCCATGTCTTCAGAAGAGATATGATAGGTGTGGGTAAGTAACAGATCAATATTTAACTCCTTTTTGAAATGTGAAGTGAAATGGGATATTTATAGTAAAAAAGGACTTAAATGTTGATCTGTTTCTCACCCACACCTATCATATCGCTTCTGAAGACATGGATTAAATCACTGGAGTCTTTTGGATTACGTTTATGTGGCCTTTATCTCCTTTTTGGACCTTTACATTTCTGGTCACCATTCACTTGCACTGTAAGAACCAACAGAGCTGAGATATTCTTTGCATGTGTTCTGCAGAAGAAAGTAAGTCATACACATGATAATAATCTTACAATTGAAATTAAAGGGATAGTTCAACCAAAAATGTCATCATTTACTCCTCTTCTTGTTTTTCTAAACCAGTTTGACTTTCTTTAGTGGAACCCAAAAGGAGATATTTGACAGAATCTTATCCTTAAGCAAAATGCTAGCCTCCATCACCATAACTTCGTATGGAAACAGTGAATGGTGACTGAGCCTAACGTTCTGCCTAACATCTTATCCTATCCTCACCTGTTGTGTTAAATGGAAGAAAGGAAGTCATATTGTTTTGGAACACTTGAGGGTGTGTAAATGATGACAGAATTTTATTTTGGGTCAACTATCCTTTTAAGGCTTTTCTTAAGTTAAGGAGTTTGTTTCAACTGGACTGGAATATAAATTACAATAACAAATAAAATGTACAAACTATCACAATATCCAAAAACTAGCTGAACAAAAGCTCCTCTCTCAAATCTTTTTAGTCACTGTGTATGGTCATGGGGCTGACATTGGCTTGGAGAAATTCTTCAACATTAAATGCTGCTATTCAGACCTGCAGCCAGATGTTGTAGTGATGGTGACCACTGTTCGTACCTTGAAGATGCACGGTGGTGGCCCCACAGTGAGTCAGATCCACAAATCCATAGAGAGCTTTCTGTTATGGGTTCACTTGAGCCAATAACACATCAACTGTACTTAATTTAATCATCAAATTTGTGGTTTTTTGACTGAGGCAATATCTCGCATTGTCTTCATAATTATGTACATAGTGATTGATTGCATTTTTCCCTCATTAAAGCTATGAAATTCTGTTTACCTATTCTGCCCATGAGGTGTATACGATATTCTGAGGTCGTTTTTGAGATAGTCTCCTGGTATTTAAGGTTCAGTGAACATGATGAAAGAACTTAATGTCCACATTATCCACTTAATATTAGTTCTTATTTATAGGTCCAAGCAGGCTTGCCCTTTCCAAAAGAGGATTCACAGGAGGTAAGAATGTGCGCTGATAATAACCTATGATTTACTGAATGTTGATGTATGTCAGGTGGTAATTAGTAGAGTGATGTTTATTAAATTTTATGAGTTTTGAAAATGCACCTTGAGGTGTTTGCCCTGTTTCCAATGCAGAACCTCAAGCATCTAGAGAGAGGCTGTTGTCACTTGAGGAAACAGGTGGAGAATGCACAAGCATTTGGCTTGCCGGTTATAGTTGCTGTCAACAAATTCAGGTACAACATCAAATAGCCTACAAACAGTGCTTGTTGTGCTACATGTCGTCTATGTTTTTTGTCAAACTACTGTAACTGTTCATCAATTATTTATAAGTATAATTTCATTCTGTGTTCTTTCTAATCATATTTCTAACTGCACTGCAAAAAATATTTTCAAAATCAGTAGATCATTTGTCTTGTTATCCAGTGAAAATATCGCAATATTCTTAAAACAAAATCAATTTGCTTGAGAAGCAAAATCGCGTAAGATATTAAGACATTTCAGAGAATATGTATTGAATTAAGTTTGTTTTTCTTACTCGTTGGCAAAAAGTTTTTCTTGTTTTAAGCATATATTTAGCCAAAGGGTTTTGATGTTTGATTGCCAGTGGGTTGAAAAAGAAACTTAATTGAAGATCAATTCTCAAAATTCTTATTATCTATCTTATTATCACAGTTTTACTTCTCAAGTAAATTATCTTGTTTTAAGGATGTTTAGATATTACTCATTAAGAATAATTTTTTGCAGTGTGATCACAGTTACTGTAATAATATGAATGCTGGAGTAAGAGTAGATTTTTATCCTTGGGTACACTAATTTTATGGTCAGAAGCCAAACTGAACCACAAACAGCACTCCCACTCTGACTGAATATATGTGAACATGGGCTCTGACTGTATTTGCCATAGCTCTGATACCAATGCTGAACTGCAGCTGGTGTGTAGCCAGGCCAGGCAGGCTGGTGCCTTTGATGCAGTGCAGTGCACTAACTGGTCTGAGGGGGGCGCTGGAGCGCTGACTCTGGCTGAGGCTGTTCAGAGGGCTGTGCAAATGCCCAACCTGTTCAGGTTCCTTTATGACCCACAGGTAAGAAGTGCCATTGTGGGGGATAGTTCACCCAAAAATTAAAATTCTGTCATCATTTACTCGCTCTCATGTTGTTTTAAACATGTAATACTTGAAGGAAAGAAAGTCATATGGGTTGGGAACAACATGAGGGTGAGTGAATGATGTAAGAATTCATACCCCTTTTAGATTGTTAAGATCTGAGCTGATAACACAAAGAAAGGTTTGAACCCCACTGAGATTTCAATCCCATAACTATCACCTCTGTGCCGTTGAACAATGTTGCCCTTGGGGGACTTTTGCTGTATTGAAATCGCTTAATTAGAAATGAAGAAGAATATGGTTGAGCAGACGCTGGAGACAATTTACAGTAGAAATATTAAATATATGAAAAACAATCCATAAATGCCTTATGTTGTTTACTTTATTTTGTCATTCCACCCTTGAACAAGTATACAATTGAGCTATTTTATTTTTATTCAGGTTTAGAGTTTTTTGTTTTTATTATTATCTGTGCTCTGCTTTTCCACACTTTTTTTTTTAAGATCAATTAACACTTTATATAGAGAGTTGTTTTATTACCTGCCAATGATTTTATCATGCATGAAATCTTTTATAATTGACAAGGCCTAAATATAACCAGCATGAAAACTGCTCATCACACATATCCAGTTAATCTGCAGGAGGCTTGTATTTATTAAGTATAAAATAGTCCCATTAGAGGAATATGCTAAAATCCATTACTCAAACTAATGCACTATTTAATTCAGATAAATGTGATCTTTCAGATTCCAGCTGTCGATAAGTTAAGGACCGTGGCAAAAAGGATGTACAATGCGAAGGACATAGAGCTCTCACCAAAAGCCAAGGAGAAGCTTGCACTTTACACAAAACAGGTCAGTTTCCTTTCCTCAAAAAAGCAATTACATTTAACATACAATAAATGGATAGTTACACAAACAGCTCTGTAATGCACACTGGGACTATATTCATCTGATTTATAAAGATTTGTCTACTATAGCTGGCAACTGCATTGATCCAGATGGCACAAAATGAAAGTGAATTCTGTTTTCATAAAAGTCTTATTCTCCTTCCTCCTCCTTTCATTCTCTTTGTTTTTCCTCTCTACAAGGGCTTTGGGAATTTGCCAGTCTGCATAGCCAAGACACACCAGTCCTTGAATAATGACCCCATGCTGAAGGGGGAGCCCACTGACTTCTTCCTGCCCATTACAGATATCAAGGCCAATGCTGGAGCTGGATTCCTCTGCTGTTTGACTGGCTCTGTGAGTTTATACTTGTTCATCTGTTCAAAATAATACTAGAGCTTTTAAAAGCATACGATTCACACACATAATGTTCATAAAATCTGCAAGCAAAGCTTGATATCTCCAAATTGCATGTTTATATAGACCCATATTGACCATATAATGGTCAATATGGGTCATATAATTAGTGACTTTTTCAGCATTGTAATTTATTACATCCTATAACATGCACTACAAAGTCACAAGTTTGGATACACCTACTTATTCTTTATTATTACTATTTTTCACATCAAAACTATGAAATGATGCAAATGGAGGCATGGGAAATATGCGTCCATAAATAAAAAATAAAAAAAAACTCTGCTCACTTCTCTCTTAATCAACTTCATGAAGTATGGATGCTATTTAAACAGTATTGAATGAGTTCCCATGCATGCTAGGTACTTGTTGGCTACTTTTTCTTCACAATTTCATTCATTTAAAATTTTTAATTAAATTTTAAATTTGTCTGAAAAACTAATTTCACACATTAAAGATGCTGTAAGTGATTTTTTTGTCATGGAAAGGTATGCAAAAAAATGTCCTACTCCCTGAAAGATATTACTGAAATAAGGCCTGTGAGATATCTCACCGGTCTCTGTAACAGCAATAGACTATGTAAACAGCAAAAAAATGTGCTTTGATGCTTCCTGCCTGTCAGTTATTTTGCACATTCTCATAGTTTTGTAGTTGCAGCAAATTATTGAGGCTTAATTCCATTTTTATGCCATTTTATTCACAACAGTTGTCAGTTGAGGGCGCTATTTTCCTGCTGTTGTTTTAGATAACCACTTCTGCTCTCAGTAAAGCTCATTTGGTATTTTGGAGTGCAGGGCTTTGGAAAGAGAGGACATGGCTAATCCAACTGCTCAGCTTGTGGAACTTCTAGAATGGCAAAATCGCTTACAGCACATTTAAGCATAAGCCTTTAGATCAGAAGGTTTTTCATGATCATGAAAAACAGAAAATTCAGTCATGTTTGTCCAAAAGTTTTCTGGTAGTATATATAAAACTGCAAAATCAGATGAGCTCAATTGCACAATAGATCAGTTAAAATTAAGTAAAATCATGTTAACTTTAAAACATTAAAGTGATTGTATTTGGCCATGTCTTCAGTGCTAATAATCACTGGCTGAAATAGACACATCAGTGGTATCACCTCTATTTAGATGATACATCATTGGGTCAGTTCTATCCCATCTCCCTCAGACACTTAGATTGGATGAGTGTACCGTGTAGAATAGATAGAGAGAATATTTGGTCACACATGTTGTGGATATTTTTATCCAAACACGTTGCTAGGCTGCATGCCTGTGCTGAACATGAGCTGTTTCAACAAAATCCACTGGTGGTCCAAGTGACCTTCCCCAACATTTATGTTCATTTCAAATTACACATGTACTGTAAGTCAGTTTTTATAACTGCTCTCCAAGGTAGCAACCATTTCTATACACGATCATGGTTAACATGGCTCAGCATGTAGCCACATGGTTTTGTTTAGCTTGGTATTTTTTTTGTTCCTTGATGGCTTGATGTAGCTTTTGTTTTTTGTCTCAGTAAAAACATAATGAGTTACAGTATTAATCTAAATCTGCCTCCTTTATATTTGCATCACACTCACTAATTTCTTCAAACTCTCCAACAGAGAAATACAGAAATGGATGATCCCACGTGGCCCTGTTTCCATGACAACAACTTTTACAGTGACAAGTAGCTGAATGGTTACTTGCAAAGGTGGTCAAACTGAAATAGGTTTAATTAATGGTCAATCAAAGTTTTAATAATTGCAAGGAAATGTTTCTTTTTGATATGGTTAAATTATTTTTTTTTAACTCATGAAGACTCTTCAGTTGAATCATGGCATCAATTTTTGGCACCCTAGTCACCTGAAATCCAGGTGTTTTCACTCGAAAAAGTTCTAAACAATCTCTCAAAACTACATCCACTGTCCTGTTGTGACAGTAGTGCCCTCTCATTTTCCTTAACTTTTGGAGAAGACCAAATGTCCTCATATTTACACAAATGGTTCATTCATCAAATCTTCAAAATAAGGACTTTAGCAAGTTTTTGATCAGTAACTGTCTAATTGTATTGTTTTACATCCTATGAGAAAACAGTTAATTATCATTAACTGTTTCTGTTTATTATCTGTATATTTGCAAACTGTCAGTTGTTTTGCTGGGTGGAGCCAATTGACATCATTAGTGTATGACAAGAGAATGTTTTATTTTAGGAATTCTTCACTCCAGATCTCACAGTTATTACACTGTGTCTTGAAGGATAAGATATTTTTAGCCATTAATTTTTAGCCACGACCAAGCAGAACACAGATGTTGTGACAAGAACTGATTGTCTGTGTGTTTCTTATCAGTGTGTTCACTTGTGAAATCAAGTTAGTTTTAAGAAATTGCTGCTGTTATCTGATTGAGTCAGCTAAATGTCATTAGGCATAGCAGGTTGATGTTTGTCAGTATTATTGATAGATTTTTTTAGATAATGGGACACATTGATTCTAGTAGATAGCTTAGTCTCTATACATTTATTCTACATATTTACCTGTGCTGTCATCTCTCTCTCTTAAACAAAATCTTTTCTTGACCTTTAATGAAGTTCCTAGTTGCTATAGATACTAAGCTGACAGCCTTATTGTTGGCTATAATTAGATAATTGTATATTTGTTCAGCCTGTTAGTCCAGTTTAGTTTAGCCTGTTGTTGTCAAGAAACGTATTACCCTGCTGCTGTCTACTAGTCAATGTTCACTATCAGTAATCTATAAGTGTCCTTCCCAGACATCTGGGGCTGTGATTAAATCATGTAGCTGTGAGAGGTGTAATTCAAATGAGTTAAGAAAACTCTCATCTTTCCCTTTTATATCCATATAACATGAAACTTAAATTCCTCCATGATTTTGGCTTAAACCCGAATTCATTCCGAATTCAGTCAAGTAATTTTGTGTCTGTCCACTACATATTTGAAAGGGCAAAAATTTAAATGTATAAATTGCAGCATTGAATGATAAAATGTTTACTGTTGAATAAATGGGCTAATCTAAAGCTAAAGTTTTTGGAGTTTTTGCCTCTTGCCTTCTTGATATTTGTCTACAAGTTGTTGTGATTTTTATAATTTGTGCAAAAACTAGTGTACAGTGGCATGCAGTGTTTTTGCATTACAGTACATTGTGTCATCTCATACATATGTGAAACAAATCTGTGAAGTACTAGAAAACTTATACTTACTGTATGCATAAAACTGTTCAAAAGCATGTCTTCTTTGTATCCATATGCTGAAGGAAAATCTTAAAATAATAGGTATTATCATATTTCCCATTTTGAACTGAATATTAAACTGGTCTATCACTCTGTAACCAGATGTGAGATACTCACTGTGTTGCCTGGCCTGTTTCACTCAGGGGATAAGTTCAGGACATTGCCTTCAGGTTTACAATGCATTACGAGGTCACCCATTAAACATTCTCTGAGTGAACTACAGTAGGTAGGACAGAAGTTTTTGTTGAGTACTCTGTCCCACTAGTCAATTAATTTTTTTTTCTTCCTTTTCTAGAGAGGCTTTCAGGACACAGACCTCTGGGACCACATTCACTAAGCATTAGCATTGGTGTTTTTGAGCCTGAAATAATATTTTATGCATGATATGCCAAGATTTGTGCTCTTCTAAAGTCCCTCAGTCCCTATTCTAAATAAAGCTTAAAACATGGTGCCTAAATGCTAAAAAGGCTGTCCAACTAAAAGGTCCATAAGGAAATTTCTGCTGCCACCATGGCTATAAACAGCACCCCGAGAAAACTAAATAACTGAGGTTATATTTGCCCATATGTCATTCACAAACATCAAACCAGCTTCCAGATGAGAATTGAGTCCTGCATGCCACCTGCTTATCATTGTAAACTATGGCTGTGAATTATGGATTTTTTTTGTTTTTTTTTTTAAATCTTTGATGTAGAAGTATATGTATACGTGTCATAAAATCCGTGGACATGCTGTAATTGAATGTTGTGCAAAACCTTCTGCTGTTTTACAGTAGATGTTTTTAATAATCAAATGGGCAGATTTAGTACATATCAAGCTTTATTGGCAAGATAAACTTAAGTGTACATTGCCGATACATTATTAGACACTATACATACAGATATAAAACAAGCTGAATGCTGAAGTGTAATCTCAAACTAATATTTTCTCTGGCTGCCATTCAGTCTATATCAAGCAGGCTGTATCTTTCTCATGCGGTTTCGCTTTTTCAGATGACTGTGAGAGCATTTTTGGGCGATGCAAAGACATATGGCAGCTTGCCCATACCTCTCCCATTCCTGGCTCACCGCTTGCGGGTGAAGTCTCCATTCTCTGTACAGTAAATTGGCTCTCGTGTTTATAGTGTGCAACAGTCTGTTTCCAGAAGCAAAAATCCCATTCATTTTTTTCACAGATGAAAATCATTGATTTTCAACGATAACCTACCATGAGCTCTGAGGTTGTTCATCGATGGTATATGCTTCTGTTGAAGAGATCAGTCTGCGTTATATCAATTTCATTGTTTAAAATTTGTGTTTGATAGTGGAATTCCTGTTAAACAACTACATTACCCATGGTCCAGCAGAGAAAGCTTCACCAATCAGAGAACTGCAGCCAACATAGCCCACTAAACAAGCCCAGGAGTGACTGCCCACTCGAAAAACGCTTTGTGAATGACACAACCAAGTCAGTCTCCCTTCACCCTTAAACTACTTATATATTTGTACATAACACAGTATTTTGCAATAAATGTAAAATATATTGTTTTTTACACTACTAATCAACAACTTAAAATCAATAGTTTTATATATTCTTATAGTTTTTTATTTAATAACATAATTCACTGTGCTTCATGGGATTGTAGTTTGTGCTCTCATGAAAAACAGTAAGCACACAGTCTTGTACCCTTGTCTTTTGTCCAATTTTCAAATACTCAAAAAAAGGTTTGTAATGTATTGATTCACCTTGGAGCTGGTTGCTGTGGTTCACGGCTTACAACTCTTTTATGGAGGATTTTATGCAAAACATATGCATAAATTGAAGGGGGATAATACTTCCGGAACTCAGACGACTGAAAAAGTGTCCGAGCACTGTTGCGCTCTTTCATGCCCGGGACATGCGTTGCGCATAATCATAGGTGTCATTTACTGGTGGGATATGTCCCCACCACTTTTTGCCTTTGCCAATTTTGTACGGTACGTTGAGTGATAGCGGGCAGCGATGTTCTCTCGATGCACCTAGACACACACTCTTCTTGCTCCGCTGTTGAGCAGCTTGTGATCCTTTCAAGCGAAATCACAAAGCAAAATGCACACAGATGTGTCTCTGCCATAGGCAGAGCTTGTGTAAGCCTCCCCTGGACACGGGGCACAGGCATAGGGCTGCTAGGATCACTGTGACAACCGCCCCACCGCGGTGGTGGACTGCCACCGGCAGTGATGTGAACGTAAATGTATCAACTCATTAAACCGTGCGAAAACCTTAAATAAATTCATGATATAATAACATACAATCAGTAAAATATTAGATCCAGGGCCGTTTCTAGCTATAGACGGGTCGTTTTTTTAATTATTTATTTCTAAATATACTAAATGCTGCGAATAAGACTTAAACCATTACAGGGCACCCCTTGTAGCCAGAGAGGGAAGAGAGAATGTAACTGCAATTCTTGGTTGGACCTAAAAAATGTTTCAATATATTTCACTTAAGTTAGGCATAATGCCTTATTTTGCACATTGCAACTGTCCTAGTGTAGTGTTACAACTGTACCTGGTATGGGGACAGTTGTAACAAACGTGCTTCTTGTCTTCAAACACTAATTGCAGAAAACAATGTATGCAGGTTTTTGTTATTTATTTTGTTAATAGACATATATCTGATGTGAAAAAAAAAAAATCATGTTTATTCTGCTCTGTATTTGTGCAGTACAGCAAAAAGTGTTGCAACTGTACTCGGTCTGCCCTACATCTATGAGATGTCTGTTTTACATCTTTTCATCTTGAAAGCATCACAATCTAATCAACATCTGCAAAACATCTTACAAAGATCATTAACGTCTCAAAGACATCTGGTCAATGGCTTAATGACATCCAAGAGGAAACGTCTAATAGATGTATTGCAGATGAGCAAACAATGTAATAATAATAATGATAATATATATATATATATATATATATATATATATATATATATATATATATATATATATATATATATATATATATATATATATACATACACACACACACACACACACGTCATTTAACTGCAAGGTCAGACAGTTTATATTAATTAAATTGCATGTGCAATGAATATTGTATTGCCCACAGAAGTGAACTTAAGTCATTATGCATGATAAATATTTGGATGCTACTAATCCTGTTCTATTAATATTATAACATATTTTACATACCAATGTGAAGCAGTATTAGGAGAACAAAGAAAACTAATCTATAAGAGAATGCTTCATAGTGCCGTTCTTTTGACTTTTAAATGTGGACAAAGATAGCGAAAAGTAATTTTGTCTGCTAATAAAAATGTGCTGTTGTATGGAGTGTTATCTCAATGATGGATATCAACAATATTTTCGCATTGGCAGAGCCCTTGCTCTGTGATGGGTGGTTGGATGACCGAGACGCTCATGTAAAGTGTCAGTCAGCTGGTCGTCATGGTAACAGATAGGCGCGTAACCAGCTGAGTGAAGGCAGCAGTCTGAGCGCGCGGTGCATCTGCGAGGGGATTTATAAACGCTCTTTAAAGCTCATAGCCCTTCTCCAGCGCGTGACAACAGTTTACATGTGCGCTCTTCATTGACAGGTAGGCGCTTTTTCTTTAAAATTTCCACTGTAATCTACTTTTCTTCACAAGAATGATTATATTTTAATTAATTAAAATGTAAAGGGTATTAACAGTTGTCGCAAACTTGATTTAAAGATTAAATTATGGTCGGTTCAGAACCACGAGTAGCCTATATAAGTTTTTCCTTTAAACTGAGAGGTGGACAATCGGCATATCATATTTATTTCTGTTGCCTAACCTATATAATCTAAAGAAAGAATTTGGCAGCTCAGAAAATAATTTTACTTTAGCCTGTTACAGAAAAAATATGTAGTGTTATTTGCTATTTTTATAGCACACTCTTATTTTTAGCACGTTTGTTTACCTGCTAGTTTAAATTATTTAGATATAACAGATGTTTTTTTAAAAAGACTGAGAAATTTGTACTGTCACGCCCATCGTGTGTCTGTTTGTTCGTGTGCACAAGTTTTTTGTCTTTTCCGAGTTCAGGATCAAGATATATTCAAAGAATGAATACTAAAAAAAAAAAAATTTAAAAAAGAAAAAGAAAAAAGACAAAGCAATGAATCAATCAATCAATCAATCAATCAATATAAATGTTTCAACCAGAGAAACAAACTAAATTGTAGAATCCTTTTGAGTTCACCAAAATAATGTTTTGTTTTTGTTGCTGGTTTGCAGAACCTCCACATCTCTGAGCTGGCAGTATGTAAATGGAGAAACACCCACTTATGTAATTGTTCCAATATTCTCCGTGAGGACTAGGCCTACTGTTTACTTTGGTACTGTTTGATCAGCCATGTCAACACAAGAAAATGAATTTCCAGACTGCCAGGAGAGGGTAGGTTTGAAGAGAAAACTGACGGGTCCACCAAGACTTCTGCTGGGAAAGTCCAAATCGAGGGAGAAATCAGACAGGAAATCTCAGAGAAGGCAAAGACGAGGTATATGTTTTGATGATACACCAGATAATAATGATCTACAGCAACAAGACAATAATGGCAAAGGTGATGAATCGTCACATATTACCCACCACAGTCCTCAAGAAGCCTCAGAGGAAAAGGAAACGCAGCGAGATGTTCAAGGAGAGACCTTAGGAATTGGTATCACATTGGAGAAGAATGAAGGCAAAGAAGAAAATGTGGAAAATAAAACTGGAATGACTAGGAGCACTTCGAAAACAACCATTAAAAGGACATTTTCCTCACTCCTCAGGTGTGGTGTCAGAAAGAGGAAGAAATCTCACATTAGTTATGCAGAGGACAGAGTAGAGAACAAGATTGTGAGTCCACAAGAAACAAAGAAAAACAGCCATGCCAGAAAAAAAGCTCAAGACAACATGGGTAGCTCCATGCACGAGAATAAATTGTGTGAAGCAAACAGTAAGGAAGCTAATGGAAAAGGTAAAAGGAAGGTTTTCTTCACAGTGTGGCCCAGTTGTAAGAGATCTTCTGTCACATCCAGTGTCAATCTGGAAAGGGGGTGTGAAGAGCAAGATGATAACATGGTTTTTCAGGAGATAATGTCACCAAAAGGTTTGCCATTTAAAAAGCTCTACCACATATTTCCAAGAAGGAAGAAAGCACAGCCTCCTGTTAATCAATTTGAGTGTAGTGCTCCTAAGACGTCTCAAAATAAAGAAGTAGGGGATCAGTTGAATCAATTAAGTACTGATGTTATGGACATTCCCATTACTCATAATGAAGAGTACCAAAAAGAAGAACAAGTAATCAAGGAAAGTTGTGCAGAGACATTTACATTCAGTGCAGAGGTGAGCATTAACACAAATATTGGGTCATCCAACATCAATGACAAGCTAGAAATCTGTCCTGACCAAGATGAGAGCAAGATTGTCCTCTCAACCATGAATGAAAAACAACATCAGCTGTTAGAGTCAACAACTGAGGTTTCACAAACTTGTGGTCTTTTGGATTGCAGTAGCGGTAACTTTGACTCTGAATTGCCTGGCACATCATCATGTATTGCTGGTAATGATATGCTAACCTTAAATAATACAGACCAAGAAAAGCCTATTGAAAATGATATGAAATGCAGACCAGTGATTACTATAGAGCGTACATACTCATTGGAGGAAGAGAACCTGGAAGCCAGTGTGAATGAGGCACTGCAGTTTGATGTTCTCTCAAGGGGTCTTACAATGAATGGATCCTGGCAACATCTGCAAATAAACAGCATAACAAACAACACATTACATCCTTCAGATCTAAGTGTATACTCTGAAATAGACCATAGCCAACGTAATGAGACCTTGCTGATTCAGACAGCAATTTCAATGGTTCAAGCAGCCATCCGTGGTGCTCTGGAACAGCTTACAATCGAACAGCAGCATAATCAGATAAGTTTGGACCATGCATAACCACACTTCTGCACAAATGCACACATTTAATCCCTTATTTAGCAAATGGTTTCCTATTCCTCTTAGTTGTTGTATAAAATCTGGAAATAACAGATGAATGTAGAGAAACAAATGGAGATAGGTATCCTGTGACTTAATGTAAGATGATCTCTGTGTATAACATATTAGTGACATTTAAAATGATTAAATTATTGATGTCAGATAATGCAATTTTGTTGTAAAGTAAAATATTTAGTAAATGTATAAAGTTTTCTTGCATGTCTATATCCTCTCAAATGAGGAATATCAAATAATCAGTACTACAGTCTCAAATCCTCAGAAAGCCCACTGTAATTTGAGATTTTTTACATATAACATTTGTTCAAAAGTTAAATTACTGTTTGTTTGCACATTTTATTTAACGTTACATGTTACTGTTCATATTTTATATTGCAACACTATCTCTCATGTCACTGAATTGTAAGTCTATTTTCTATAACAATGAATATCCCACACATGACTCCAAGAAGGCATAGAGCCACATGCTTGTGGTATAATTATTTATTTATTTTGTCTCTAAAAAAATGACTGTTTAAATGTTTTGTAAAACTCTTTAAAATTAATGGTTACCTTTTTGTAATGAGCAGCATGTGCTCTATTGTAATGGTCACTGCCTCCCATTGGCATTAAAATGAAAATTCTGTCATCATTCACTCACCCTCATGTTGCTTCAACCCCATATGACTTTCTCTCTTCCGTGGAACACAAAAGTTGTTTGACAAAATGTAAGCATCAGTCACCATTCCCTTTTATTGCCTGTTTTTTACATACAATGAAAGTGAATGGTAACTGAGGCTGCCAGTCACTCACATTTTTCCCTTTGTGTTTCATGTATGACAGAAAGTCATACTGGTCTGGAACAACATGAGGGTGAGTAAATGATTACAGTGTTTTCATTTTTGGGTGAACTGTAACCCTTTAACCTTAGACCACACATATGTGGGTCAAAAATCACATGGCAGTCTACTTTTTGACTGTAATTTTTACATGAAGTGGTCTTTTGATCTGCTACTCCAGGTATTCATCAATTCAGGTGTTTTTGACCATGTGTACTGAAGTTTTTAACATCTAGTTGAATATTTTTTTTACATTTTAAGGCTGCACTACATAACTGTGTGCTCTCTAGCAACATTTGTGGTTGAAACTTAAAATTGCACACAATTTGTGGAAGAACACTTTATGTCAGTCGTGTTTCGGCACTGCTCTTCTGGCGGATGAATGTCATGATTTAAGCTTACCTGGACATCGCCTGTGTGTGATCATGACTGGGAGATATTCAGAGCCAGAGTCATAATGTGTATTTTTATGTTGATATTATGTTATACAATTAAACATTTAAAACTGAAATATTACTTGCTTTGATGAAGATAAACAACACTCATATTTACATATTTTGGATGAATTAATTTTACACTTATAGCGCTTTTCTGACACTACACTCAAAGCCCTTTTACATTGAGAACAGGGGACTCAATCACCTCAATCACTACCAGTATGTTTTAATATGATTTTTCAAGTGTTTTATCTACTATTAATGCTTGTATTGTGCTAAACTTATCAATTTAAGAGGTGAAAGTTGTGATATGGCTGATACGAGTTCAATGGAAGAATTTATTATATTGTACAGTCTCAATTGATAAAGCAAGTGATCCATAATACTACAATAGTATGTCCATTTAATGCACACCATAATTCTGTAAACTAAAAACATAAAACGAGGATTCAATAATGATCTGGATAAAATATACTTTATTAAACATGAAAATAATATGCTTATATATGCAATATAACAATTACAAGAAGTCAATTTCAGAAGTCATACATATTAGTAAACATTTCACAGTAACTTCCCCTGACAACATAGATACATTGCGATGATCGGTTAACACACATGTAATGTTCAATTCATCCAAGTATGACAAGCAATATTAGCTTCAAAAACCCTACCAGACAACATATCCAAGCAATATAGCTGGTAAACATCTTCGCTAAATGGATAACGAATAAACATCCATTCAGATTGCTGCGATGCTGTCCTGAACTCTGTGAGTGTGATTGACTGAACTGAACGTACTTTCTCCAGCCAGAACATGAGGCAGACAGTTCTTCTGTCCTGTGTTTATGGACATGATGTAATGACACAAGGATGTACAGCAAAATCCAGCGATTTCCGACCCAACAGCTCAAAATACACATCATTTTTATAGGCTTACCGTAGTGAGTCGGGGTAAGGAAAGGACATTGTTTTGAACACTGACTGTTTATGTACTCAATCAATAATGGTAATTTGTTAATGTTTAACCAAAAATCTTACGTAGTGCAGCTTTAAGAGAATTTGCATCACTATCACTGTGTATGTATGAATATGTGGGTCCTATATGTTTGCTATGGTGTTTAATGCATTTAACACTGGTATTACTTGTAATACATTTATTGTTTTCAGTTTCCATTTGTTATGTAATTAAATATATGTTAAATATCATGTTCACATTCATATTGTGTGTCATATGCAAGTATAGCAAGTTGTCATTCAGCTAATGCTTTTATGCAAAGTGAATGACATCATACCCATTACAGGGACAGTCCTCAAAAGCTCTAGGACCACTTCTTAGTATGTTTGAATCTTTTGTCTTTTGTCAGTACCCTCCACCACTTCAAACAACAATTATAGATACAGAGAGTAACATAGAAATATAGTGTCATACAGCAATATAGAGTATAGTTTATTTTTTTTTTCTCAAGTTTATAATTAGTTTTATAAAAAAAAAAAAAAATAAATAAAAAAAAATAAAAATGACCCCAGTCCACTATAATGTATGTATGTGTGTGGGCAGAGTTGTTGAGATATTTCATATTTTACCACCAAACATGGAAATTGCCCATATTTCTGTTATACAGCCTTCTTTTCCTACATAATTTTAAATGTGTGTGAAACTCTTCAGGATTTAATACAAGATATATCAACCATTTAACATTTAAATTATAAATAATATTATCATTATAGTTCATTTTCCTTGAAAAAATAAGTAGGTTTATAAAGAATAAGCATCTTTTTAGATCCACATTATGCAATTAAGGGGGGTAAGGTGCGTTTTATGTTTAAGGCAACATTTTTATGTAAATAAGTGGTCTGAGAGCCCAGGTGTGTGCATCAGTGTTTCAATACATATTTAAATGAGGCCCTAACTGAAGCATACAGTGCAATTGTTATACACAATACTAAGTCACTGACTACTGTACAAGAGTTTGGGAGCTTCTCTCAAAGAGACTCAAAGATTTCACAGAATTGGTGAAAGGGAAGTCATGCAAAATGTTTTTGTGTCTACATGCTACTCTCTTGTGGTACTAAGTTGTTACTACAATACACTAGTTATAGGGATAGTTCACCCAAAATGAAAATTATCTAATCATTTACTCACCTTCATCCCATCCCAGATGTGTATGACTTTCTTTCTTCAGCAGAACACAAACAAAGATTTTTAGAAGAATATCTCAGCTCTGTAGGTCCAAACAATGCAAGGGAATAGTGAACAGAAAATTTTAGCTCCAAAAACCACATAAAGGAAACATAAAAGGAATCCACATGACTCCAGTGGTTAAATCCATATCTTCAGAAGTGATATGATAGAGAAAAAGATGAGATAAAATGGTGAGAATTTAAATTTTTGGGTGAACTATCTCTTTAAATCAGGTAAAGTTAGTGCCACTGGAACCAATGACAAAGTACACATAGATGCATTATAAATCACTGTTTATTCAATGTGCCATTTATTTAAAAAAATAACCAGAACACAGTATCACACAATGGCGCTGAGTGCTGATGATTAATTCAGTTGAAAAGGGACTGTTTGAATGCACTACAAATGTCACACAAATAACACAAATGCAAGTTTCGCTGATTTTAAAACACTCATCACAGTACACCAACCTCAGTTTGAGTATTCAATAAATATAACTGCAAAGACTGGTGTTTAGACGGTTCAAATACAACACAAAGGAAACCATGTCTACCATCCGTGATGTCTTAAAGTTGAAAAATCATGTGATTTTTTTCATATGTCTCAGATCAGATGCTTCAGCCTTTATCTGTCTAGAGGTGTTGTGTTTGACAATTACAGTATAGCATTGTCCCATCTTTGTAATTATGCTCTGTCCCAGTTTATGTAGTAAGTTTTCTAGCAAAGTTGGTTTGTACTTTACATTTCGTACACAATATAATCTTGAAAGTATTTTAGCATATCAAAATACTTTTAGAAAAGCACCACGTGCACACATTCTTAATACAGATTACTCTGATTGTGTAGACGTCTTGGACAACTTTGCAAAAATAGGCACTGTTTAAATGTATGTTAACTTTAAAAATGAAATAGAACCTCTGGATTTGGTTAAACTGGCTAAACAATAGTTTAAGTGCTTTTTATACAGAGATGTTTGGCAAAAATATTCTAAGGCACTGAACCAGATTTGAAGAAAATTTGTTTCGATTTATAGGGAAGGAATCATTTAGAATATCTGCTCAGTCAATTTCAATCATTAGACCACAACTGAAAAAATACAGACATAGTTATATAATAAGCTTAAGATGACCTCTAAAACAAATATTATGATTGTGGTCATTCATTGAGTGGCACTTTATATTCAGTGCTGTTTGAGTTTCATTTGCACATGCTTGTCAATTTAACACTTTCTTTGAGTATATTATTGACCTGTAATACCTGTCATAGAAATCCAACAGTGTTCAGTCATCCAAGAGTCAGCAACATCATTAGACATCAATACTACAATCATCAACACTAAGTCTTAAACAAAATTCTTGTACATACTGAATAACATATTGATAAGGACTTTTGAGACAGGACATAAGTGTATTAATGCTGAGGCAGAAAACAAAATTCATTTGTATAGATTTATGTCAAAGACTACATACCCATACATCATTCCACAGTCACTGCGTCTACACTCTCCTGAGAGACTTCAGAGTCCAGTGAGTAGCAGGAACTGCCATTATCCTGAGTGTCCTTGCCTACTTCCTCTCCCGTGGCTGCTGTAATTTCTGGCTGGACCTCGTAACCGTGGAGTAGCTGCCCACAGAATCGACTGTAGCGGTGGTATCGTAACGGCTTGCCCACATGGGCAAACATGTGCTCCTGCAGCTGGCTCTTCTGGGAAAAGCCTAGGTTGCAGACGGCACAGGCCATCTTTCTCTTTCGTTTGAAGGCTGCCAACGGACTGGCGCTTCTTCCAGTCCCGCCACCTCGCCTAAGTTCTACAGCCAGCTCTTCTGCCAGGGCCTGGCTGTGCCGTAGGGCCTCCTCCAAACTACCAGTGTCCACACGCTCCTTATGCTCCCCCGTTTTGACCTCTGAAGAGCCCTCCATCAGACTGCTAGGCTCGAGGGCACAGGCTGCGTGGGTAAAAAGGTGCTCTTGTAGGCCTTCGGGTGACAGACAGCGTTCACCACACTGAGGACACAAAAGTGCTAGAGGGCCATCCTTGAATAGGCCTGCTTGGCAGGGGCTCTCCTGGGTTGGGGATAGAGAGCAAGGCTCCTTCTCGCCTTCCTGTTGTTGTTGTTCTTCCTCCTCTATCCTCTCCTGCTTGATCTGTGCAGAAATGTCAGTGTCATCCCAGGAGGCCACTGAGGATGCGGCGCGGAAGCTTTGAGGCTGCCGCTCAGACGTGCCCTCTAGCCCTACAGCAAGTGTTAATCGTCCATTTGTGCGATCAGCCCTAGTACTGGAGCGCCCGTCCTCAGGGTCCCGTGAACCACCAGCCTTAAAGCCTGAGTTCTCTTTATTGGCTAGCTGTGAAGAGATCTGTATACCATAGAGGTTGGACATACGATTGGGGTCAGAGGATGCATCAGGGCCACCTTCACCTGTTTTACGGCAGAGCTGGTATGCATGAAGGAACTTGATGCCCTCCTGAAGTCTGCCCTGGTCTACAGGTTGTTTGGGTCCCATGCCAGTATACATTATGTGTAACAGGTAGCTGAAGACATCTGGTTGAATATCTGTGGGCTGGATCTTGATACACTCACTGAAAAAAAAAAAGAGAACCAGAAAGGTAATTTGAATTACAGCAAGCAATTTATAATTTCCATCTACAGTATGCGTGAATACATTTAGTAATTGTCATTCAGACTATATCTGGTGCCGTATTAAAATGCCACAACTATGAGACAAATTAGCACTAGTATGAGGATTTTAACGCATTAATCCCACCGGTTACATTTGAGACCAAAATTTAGTTTGAAACTTAAAGGGTCTACAAAGAGTAGTTGATGTGTTTTACACAAAGTTGTCAACTATAAATGAAAGTGCAGTCTGTCTTGATTTTATTTTTACATTAGAGGTGCAAATAATCACATCACCAGAGCCACCTGAGCATCTGAAAGATGATGTTTGTGTCAAAGCTCCATAAAAGGAAACAATAAAGCCTGTCATAATGCACATACAACTACCATATTTGGTGCATATATTAAAGTGTCTATTATTGATTTAATAATAAGATTTATCTTGATTTCTCTATAAATCATGCTCACAGTTAAAAATGTAAGTGGACACAATTTTGACCAATGGAAAAACACAGAGCCTCATTTTTCAATAGGTAACTGATTGAGTCCAGTTATAAAATTGCAGATTTCAAAGTATTGTTACAATTAATGAAATAAAGAAAAATTAAAAAGAAATATACATTTATTCTTGGTTTATCATTTCCAGTAAAAAAAAAAAAATATTTTTACAATTGTGATCAAGAATAAAGCACATACTTTCACTAACTTTTTATTTGTATTTAGTTTTTTTTATAAGAAAAGGCATGCAGTTGGTTTCATTGGGCTATCCAAGAAGTAAAATATATGTGCCCACTTAGCTGAGGAAAGATAAATGGGTTAACATTTTAAATCAAGCATTCTTCCTTCACATGCATCTTTGATTATCTTATGTATATTTAAAGCATACATACCAATATGTTGGTATGCTTCACGATAAATTATACTGGACATTCCAAGGGGGAGTATTAGCTAACCTGGACTGATGGATAAAGATCATTTTGAAGTAGTTTGAGAACGCAGCGAGGACTGCACGATGAGCCTTGAAGTATACGTTGCCAATGGCAACAGTGCAGTCACACAGAAAGCCAAACTCCCTTTGGACGTTCAGCTGCTGCAGGAGGAACAGACTATGGGCAGACACATCCATCTCAACCTCCTACACCCACATACACAGAATGCAAAATAATGTCAACAAAATAATGCACAACATAAGCCTAACTTGAGAAGCCTACTCTCTCCAGGATGTTATGATAGTATTATTTCAACATATATTAAAGGGATATTTCTCTCGAAATGAAAGTTCTATTAAGCCATCATATTCCTCTTAACCTATATGACTTTCTTCCTTGCAACACCAAAGGCAATGTTAGGCACTTCACCATTCACTTTCAAGGTATGTAAACAAACAAAACAAAACAAAAACATGAGGCGAACATTCTGTCTAGCATCTCATTTTGTTTTCCACAGAAGAAAGAAAGTCATTGTGGTTTGGGACAACATCAGGGTGAGTAAATGATGACAGAATTTTTGGGTAAACTATCCCTTTAATCAGTGCAGCTATTTAGTCCGTGCTGCTATTGTAACTGTAACTGGCGACCTCTATTGATTAAAAATGGTAATACCATTTAAACAATTTTTGAGACATAAACCAGATGTTTACATCTGCATAGGATTGTGATTTTTACAGTGACGTATTCTGTGACAATGCGTCTGTAAATGACATTCTTACATTGCTCATACGAATATATTATTCGGACATTTCACAATATCTTAATAATTGTTTTAAGCGGTACACTTCTTAAATTGTAACTTGTTCTAAAGTGTCATATTTTATTGTTTTCATAAATTATACTTTTCGTAAGCTGTACGTCAAAACGCAATGACTGGCTTGTATTGACTGTTTACAGAGCAACATTTTTAAGTCTTTGCATTTAAACCTGACCAGACAATACCTGACAGTGATTCCTAAAATCATTACACAAAAGGGCATTTAGAAACAGCAATTGTTCGTCGCTTGGAAAAAAATTACATTCTTGAATGAATGGATAGTACACAAAATATCGTGGAGGAGCAATTGATAACATGCTTTTGTCATCTGTTTCTCTGGCTTTCAGCAGATTTGTCCGCGACAGAATCGTAATAATTTTCACACGTCTGGTCTATACCGATCAAGTGTTGTCGAAGAAACGGTGTACGTTTTCATGCACCTTGGCAAACAAAACATGCATGAATCAAAGCACACATATAATGCATTCATACGGTCCTCAAAAAATGCATTCTTACCAACTATATGAGAGAAACGGATAATAATTTCGTATTTGTTGCAGCAGGAAAATTCTCTTATGGTCTCACGGATCTTCCTATGCGATTGACGGCTTAGCTTGTTATCCGTCACGTGACCATACTGTACATTGGCCGATCCAGGCGCACACCTACTAAAAATCATAAAAAAAGCAGATGCTTTGTTTTTTTTATGTATATGCTCGCTTGGTTATTGTTGTTATTCTTTTATGATGAATGTCTCAACCACGGTATTAATGAGCTTGACAAGTGTAGTGGTAAACTTACTACCTAAAATGGGTGAAACCAATGATTACTTGCATGCACGAGACCGCAAAGGCAGTTGTGAAATAAACCAGACCTTCTCTTAGGATCTCAGGTGCTCCTAAGAGATCTTTTGTTCAACAAAAATATTTCCCCATCCTTTGACTTTGTAGTGGCTAATTATTTGTCTTCTTTAACGTGTATTCAGGTAGCTATAGGATGACTCGTCCTGAAAAACACATTTTCATACATGGTTTGGTTGCATTTTCACTGTGCTGCGCGTGCTGGGGAGGGCTGGATTTGCGTGAGCGGGGCCGGATCTCAGTGCGGTGATAGAGCTCGAGCAGAGCGGCTGTGCGGAAGTTCTTTCATCCGCGCTGCAGAAGGGGCTTCGCCCTCGAGATTAGCTTTTCTCGTCCAAAGTTTTTGCTTGGACGAAGGCCAAACGACGTGGAATTTCTTCAATCTGTGTTTTATCTCGCAGTTTCTCGTTCGCTACAAGTTAGCGCCCATTACCGTCGGTGAGTATTTTCAGTGTCTTTTGCGTGTAAACATGAGCTAAATGTGACGCGTATGTGCGGGAAGCTGCGCGGGGGTGGCACTGCATGCTTGCGTGAGAGATCTCCCTACGACTATGGTCAGATATATTGTATTCTGGCGTCTCTCGATAGCAGAACCTTTTAAAACTTTCTATTATGAATCTTGTTAATCGTATGACCAGATATGTAGTTCGACGTTGTTCATATAGTTTGATTTTACTTTCAAGTGCGGTGTGATTGACAGCCACAACGCCCGCAAGATTCTGTCTCCGAAATAGGCCAATGAGAACCCGTGGGCGGGATGTAAACCTCACCGTTTGGCTTTATGTTTGTTTCAAACCAACTCTTGAAGCAAATTAATTACTTTATAATCAAACACAATGATTTTCTTCTTCCAGTACGTGTCTTTTCATGATATACTCAATTGTAGAATACAGTTTTGCACAGAAACTGTTATTATCCCAGTGTAAACTGTAGAATTATTAGAGCTTGACCAGAATATGAGTTATTTATGAAGTAATTCCACCCTTGTGTGGAATTTTAAATTTTTAGTTGCTATACAGTGCAACGCACAATATAGGACATATTATTTGTACATATAATTTTCAGTATGAAGCAAAAACCATGCCTATAAAATTAAAATATAGTAGTCAAATAATAGATCAATAACTTTTAAATATTTTAAATTTTATATATTGATATGTTGTTCCATAGAGATATATGGACATGGCTTATTAATTTAAAGGAAGATCAGGTGTTCAAAACTTAGTCAAGCTCAATCGACAGCATATATGGCATAATGTTGATTACCACAAAAACTTATTTAGACTTTCCCTTCTTTTCTTCAAACATTCTGGGTTCCAGTGGGGCACTTACAATGGAAGTGAATGAGGCCAGTCAGTTTCAAAAGTATAGCCACAAGATGTAAACAATATGCATTTTAACATCATTTGTGTGATAAAATCGCCTACTAACCTTTTCTGTGTAAAGTTATATGTAAATGTACAACTTCGTTGCTATGATAACGTAACATCTGTGACAAATGAATAGAAGTTAATCCGCCTAGAACAGTAGTCCACTGCAAAAACAAAGTTTTAAACAAACGTATAACTCAAATAATACACACGTTTTATAAGAATGTATGTAATTGCTTTTATAAGCTTCACATTTCTGCCTTTAAACCTTCCAAAAATTGGCTCCATTCACTTCCAATGTAAGTGCCTCGCTATAACTTAGACCTTTTTTTTTTCTTCTTCTTCTTTTAAAGTGGGATGAGTGGCAATGTATTTTTGTGGTGATCAACATAATGCCACAAATTCTGTTGATTGAGTTTAACTTGTATTAAAACTTGCATATTCCTTTAATGATCAGCCATTCATTTTGTAATATCAAGAAATTATCATGAAAGTCATAGTTAATGGACACCTGTGAGAGTGGTAAGGTCTCTACAAACTTGAGTTTTGCTGATGCGCTATTTTTTCTTGATGATCCTGCACAGGGTAATGGCACGGCCAAGCCACAGCGAGCATGTCCTGCAGCAGCTCAATAACCAAAGGGAGTGGGGTTTCCTCTGTGACTGCTGTATTGCCATAGGGGACATTTACTTCAGGGCTCATAAGGCCGTGCTGGCAGCCTGCAGCTCTTACTTTAGAATGATGTTCATCAGGGACCAGCAGGCAACTGCACGATTTGATCTCAGCAACATGCAAATCAGCGCAGAGTGCTTTGATCTCATTCTGCAACTCATGTACCTTGGCCGCATTGCTGTGGATCACTATGAATTTGAGGAGCTGAAATCCTCCATGGCCTACCTACAAATGTACTACATCCCTGACTCACTTGAGGAACTCAGAGACATCCGGACGTCCAATCTGACTCCTTCGTCCTCTGCGTCATCCTCTTCATCATCTAGCTCCTCATCCTCATCCAGCGTAGTGGGAGGTAAGATGATGTTTGGTGTTCGAATGTTTGAGCAGCAGAGGCCTAGCCCTGTTGAGACTGAGCATGCTCCCACGGCTTCAACCGCAACTACTCATCAGAACATTAACATCTCCACTGTCAGGCCTGCTGAAGATGTGGTCATACCACACCCTCCACCACACTCGGAGACCATTGTGGACCAGCCATGTGACTTGAGGAAGAGGACTCCGGGCCGAAGCTCTGCTATGAAAGAACGTCCTCGGTTTGGTCGCACTTACACATGTGATGATTGCGGCTTTGTCTTCAGCTGTGAAAAGCTGCTCATTGAACACATCCTCACATGCACCAATCGCAAAGCTTTCCAGGCACCCAAAGTCAGTAAAGAGGTTTATTGTGACACTGGCAAAGCAGAGAGTTCAACCTCAGAGGGGACAGATGAACACAGAACAATTTGCAAGGGGGAAGACGACTGGCCAGACCACAAGCCAGACACAGAGACTGTGATCAGGTCTGTCTCCACTTGCGTGGACAATGAAGCTACGTTCTCCAGGAATATAACCATTAAAGTGGAACAAGATGATGATTCCGAGACAGGCTTAGAAATGATAAAAGTAGTAAAGGTAGGAAATCATAATGTAGGGAGCTGCAAAGTTCGTAGCAGGGTATACAGAGATAGTATTGCAGATCAGATTAAATTTGACAGCGAGGAAGAGGCTGGAGGATCTACCATGGATGGTACCACCCATGCTTTGGAGGGTCAAAGTAAGGGGTTAGGCACAGATGCAGAAGTGCACAGGATCAAGGAAGAAAAGCAAGATGGTGCTTGCATTCCGTGTGAATTGTGTGGAGTCCTGCTGACAGAGGAGGATCAGTCTGCTCATTACATCTCCAGCCACATGGGACATATCTGCGCCTGTGGAAGGTGCGGCCAAGTGCTCATTAAAGGCAGGCAGCTGCAGGAGCATGCTGAGCGCTGTGGTGAGCCCCAGGGAATTGAGACTGACTCCCCAGGTGAGGATTCACCTCTCCTTGAAGATGGCGAGGCTATGGAAGAGGGCTTACTGGAAGGGACTGACTTGAGCTTTCGCTGTCCTCTCTGTGGTTTGATATTTGAAAGTGAGAGTCTTGCTGTTGAGCACACATTGGCTTGTCCTGAACAGGAGCCATTCCGGCCTGTCCTGTTAGACGACGGTGGTGAGCCCGACCATCGGCGCAAGCATTTCTGTGCCATTTGCGGTAAAGGTTTTTACCAGAGGTGTCACCTACGGGAGCACTACACCGTGCACACCAAGGAGAAGCAGTTTACCTGTCAAACCTGCGGTAAGCAGTTTCTGCGTGAGCGACAGCTTCGGCTGCATACTGACATGCACAAAGGAATGGCACGATATGTGTGCCCTGTGTGTGACCAGGGTACCTTCCTCAAACATGATCATGTGCGACACATGATCTCTCACCTGTCAGCTGGAGAGACTATCTGCCAGGTGTGTTTCATGATTTTCCCCAGTGGTGAGCTCCTGGAGAAACACATGGATGTACATCTGTACATCTGTGGTGTGTGTGGAGAGAAATTCCGCCTCCGCAAAGACATGCGGAGCCACTACAACTCCAAGCACACCAAGAGACAATGAGAGGCAGAGTTAACAACATACACTCTGCAAATGAATCTTTGAAATAAGCCATACTGTAAATGTGAGATCAAATCTATGCACTTAGACACCAATTCTAACCTTTAAAACTGCACTTTCTGTGTGTATGCAAATCTGGACGTGTTGCTCAATGTTTTGGTGTGTTTATAGTGCATCAAGCTTTTGTCCTCAGTTTCATATGAGATATATATAGAGATAAATATCAAGATAAAGCCTTGACATCAGCTAAATGACACTATCACTGGTGTTGCAGTTGAAAATACTATATAGGTCAATGCTTGATCTGCAGTTATGAATCTGGCTCATAACTAATAGATTGACATCTCTCATTGCAAGAGAAAGAATTAGTCTATGTCCATCTATTAAATAATTTCTGTTCATAAAGCTTTAATGATGGTCCACATTGGCCAATCAAAGTTTATTTTAACTTCGTATTTAAGAGAACATTTGTCAAAGGGGTCATTGTTTTTTTATGTTATTGGTGGTGCTCTTATATTCCTAGTAAACACAGAAGTCCAAGCACAGATGTCTTTATCCATTCTGCTTTCATTTGGCATTATTTCAAGTAGCTTTGGTATCATTACTTAAATGGTTATAATTTTCCACACTCATTTGCCCTTAAGGCACTAAGATATTAATGGAGAATAGATAATGCAAAGTACACTGGTCCTGTTACCCCTTGTTACCAGAACACTAAAAATACTGCATTTGATAAAAAGCAGAGAATAACACTCCTGATGATGCCTTTAGCTAGTTGTACCTGCTTAACAATTACACATACACAACCTAGGAATCTATGCAAACTGTTTTAAATTCAACCCCAGTTTAGTTTACACAGAGTTCATATGAAATCAAGTGTCACATTTGTGTATAGTTATATCAGTATACCAGAGATTTTCATCTACTGTTCATCTAAACAAACTTACGAAATCTTAATGAAAGTTTGTAAGCAAGCATCTGTTTCTAATAAGAATGACATGTTACACAATACTTATTAGCCTACACGGTTTCTATTCAGATCGACCAAGCTGTATCAAAATGCTTTTAATAGAGGGTCCATCTAAAGCTTAAAATAGGTCTTAACATTTGAATTAATAACTTGATTAAAGTCTTGATGTGAAATCTGAGAATGTGGAAATGCCATTTAGTGCTTGCACAAGGGTGTAGGGTAATTTATTGCATTATTGTGTTAATAAACAAGCACTTCAGCTATTGTTATCGTGTTTAAATCTCCCATGAAATCTCCCACAAATAGGTTTGTTTTGAGTTTTGTTTGTTTTGAAGTGACACTGATTCTGGCAAGTGAGCAGATAATGTATTTGGAGCTGTGGTCCAAGAAAACTGTCAGTGGGGTCATATGGTCATGCAGATTAATCTAGACACAAAGAATGATTCGATTAAGAACAGGCAGTCTGGCTTAATTTGGGACAATACTCAACACTTTTGTTTGAAACAAGTCGTCCCGTCCAAGCAAACTAACCTTTTCAGGCTTGCATATAAAAGTTAATGTAATGTTTTGTGTGAAAGTATATAAAGACAATGTTACAGTGGAGTTTATGCAGTTTACATGTAGTCTTTATTGTTATAAAACTAAAATTGGAGTTGTAATTAAGGACCAAAGCAACCATGAGTAATATTAATTGTTAACAGCTCAAGCGTTTGCACTGGGCGTCCAGCAGTTTATTTGGATCACGTGATGATCTGAACCTGGTAAGAATATTTGTGTGACTGGAACATCATCACTATTGCAAGTAATATATGGAATTATTGTTTTTGAGCTTATTTTAAAACTTTCCTTCAGTGTTTCATATGTTCTTGGATTTTAAAATGTAAAATAAAATTTTTTAAATACTGGTAATTTGTGTGACACTTGATATTATGATCTGTTTTTGCAAACATGAGTGCTAAAGCAATTCTTACAGTCTTTACAGTTTTATCAGACATTTCTGTAGTCAGACTACAGGATGACTGCTGCTTTAATAAAGCCCTCTCACTGCTGGATTAAGGCAGCACCACATTTGCCATGCAAATGTTCACTCAAAACCCATCCAGGATATTTTATGCCTTTACTTAATAACATCTGGCCTCTTTTTGTGCATGAGCTTGAAAACGACATACCCAAAGTAAAACTCTTCCAATTCTTGAACCCTTTGGTCTACAAACACAAACTTGGGCTCGTTTGAAAGTAGACACTTAGACATTTGTTATTCAAGAGTAAAAATGTATCATTGTAGTATTAAAAAAATTAGTTAGAGCTATTCAAATATTTTGAATAGTGACCGCAAATATTATTTATAAAAATTTTTTTTTTTTTAAATATGCAAGACTATGTGCAGAGCCCCAAAAACACATCTGATACAAAGCCACAGGTCTGATGAAGGTCTGACACAATTTTGAAGTCGATATGGCCAAAACTCTTTGTTCCATAATGATTTATGTAAGTGTACTTCCAAAAAAAGGCCATTTGGAGGCGCCAATAGACTACTTGTAGTAACTCCATAAACCAATTATCAAAGTGGTTCAAAACACACAATTAAAAAAATTCCACACAAACCAAAATATACATGAAGATATAATTTTTGTATTATTTGGGAATATATTAAAATGCTTTACATATATATTTATGAATTTTATAAACAATGTGAAAAGAACATTACAATTTGAAATGTTGCAATGGAAATAAACATTTACATACAATAAAGATGTTGCTGTTTTCAGAGCTTTTGCTCTGCTGTTCACCCAGAATCTTTAAACACTGCCTCAAGCCAGGGAGCCTTGCTCTCCCCGGCTTCAATCACTGTCAGTGAAGCCCGGAGCACACCTGCTCCCAATGCAAATTGAACGAAAAGCAGTGAAAAAAAAAAATGCACTGGGAGCGCGTGTGCTCTAGGGTCTAACTCATGGTGAGCGAAGTTGGGGAGTGTGGCTCATCTCGGCTTGAATGACATGCAAGAGCCCCCTGGATGTGCAGTTGAACAGGGGGTTTGATGAAAAAATGCAATCGGGAGGAGTGGTTCCTCCAGGCCCTCGATGATGATGACTGAAGCCAAGAAGGATGGTTCCACTAGAGTTGAATGGCATGCCTGAGCCCCCTGAATGTGCAGTTGAACAGGGGGTTCGAATGAAAATGCAGTCGGGAGGAGCAGCTCCTCCAGGGCCTCGTGATGGTGACTGAAGCCGAGGAGGGTAGCGCCTCTCAGCTTGAGGCAGAGGCTAAAGGCCCTGGGTGAATGGCAAAGCAAAAGCATTGAAAAAATGTCAATGCATTGGGAGCGCGTGTGCTCCAGGGTCTAACTCACGGTGAGCGAAGCCAGGGAGGGTGGCTCATCTCGGCTTGAATGACATGTCCGAGCCCCCTGGATATGCAGTTGAACAGGGGGTTTGATGAAAAAATGCAGTCGGGAGCATGTGTCCTCCAAACTCTCAGTGATGGTGACTGAAGCAGAGGAGGGTGGATCAGATCACGGGTCCAAAAGCCGAGTTCTTTGTCAACAGTACGGCAGTAACATGCTTTAACTGCACACCGTGCGTAAAAGCGCAAACACAAAAAACACATTCCACAGTTTTCCACTACAAACCTTCGCGAATCGGCATCAGGGATATATATATATACAACCCTCATTTCGTTGTTTTCATCTTTTCATTAGCTACACGACCCATCAGTCAAAAATGATCTAGCTTTTCATTGGCCGGCATTATTCAGAGACAAACATGGATGACGCAAATTTTTACGTTACTTATTTTGACTGTCCTGTTTGGCTATTTTGAGTGACTACCCAATCACAACTGCACAGAAAATTTTGAGGGAAGGTTCATTTTTTCATAAGACTTTCCCAAATATCATGTTTGGGTGCTTTCCTACTGAAACACTACACAGAGTGCAAGATTTAGCAGAGAATGGACATGAATGATAACGTGTTGAATATGTAAAACCTGAACATTTCTTCAAATTTGTACATTTTTGGACTAAAATCTCTAATGGATTTTATTTATTGGACTCTTGCAATGAAAAGCATACTGAAGTTTAGAGGATTGTGCTCGTCTGTGTTTGGCTGGAAGACAATAAACTTCAGAACTTCCGGTTTCATTTTCCATGTTTTGATTTTTACTCTTGACACGTTTAATACAATCTTATTGTTGTAACTTTGCGATTGTCAAAATCTCTTTAAAATATCAAATCTTGAGACCCAGATCTTTCAAATGATAAATTGGATGTCAATATTAGTTTACAATTTCACAGTTTAAGCATGCATTAAACAAATTAAATGTAAATAAATATGCAAGTGGTCATTTTTGACCCACCCATCGTTAAGAGGTTAACCGACCACGGCAAACACAATAGCTTGCATATATGTTTTCCCTTTTAATGTAAATGACTAATTTAAGGTTTCAAATCATAATTTTGTGCATGATTTGCTCTACCTGATCCTGTATCTGTAGTTCTTTAACTGGCCCATTTACTTATTTGTAAAGACATAATATTAAGTGAATGGCTTGTAAAGATATAATATTTAACTTATTTATTAATATGTAATTTTATCATTTTACTTTATTTAACTATTTTTTGTTATGCTTTAAGCTTTTCAGTAATCATAATTATTATTGCTTTAAGATACTGACAATACTACCTGTTGTCTCCAAAGCATATTCGAAATGTATTCAATTTGTAAATGTAGAACTTTTATTTTTAAATGGAGCTGCAAAGTTGGAACAAACGATGATCTCAGGGCTGAGTTTGGAATGGCATACTACCATACTACTCTTGCTATTTCATACCTATTTATGGCAGAAATAGTAATAGTAGTATGGTAGTATGTATGAACTCAGCCTAGGTCTGTGGGAAAGTACAATCATATAATCACTGGCAGGGAAATCAAATGATTTTTTTTTCCTTTTTTTTTTTTTTTTTTCCGGTTGCATGTAGTAAGACTTGACTCATGCTCATTAGTTTTTACAAACCATTAATTATAAACCATTAATTTGTTTACCAGTTAGTGCCATCTCTCGCCTCTAGATGGTGACATTTCTGTCATAATATTCTGCCCAAGGTTGTAGTCCCACTCTGTAGCCTTTATTTTGGTATAATTCTCAGTACAAATGACCAAACAGACCATAGATTTATCTCAAGCTCTCAAATTGGGTTGTTCTCATGTCTGGTTAAAAGCTTTTTAATGTCTCCATGTTCCCCTAACAGCTTTACTGCATTTGCAGCCAATGAGCTTGTGGTTTTGGAAACCGTCTCTGAATGCCTGGAAACAACTTGCGGCGATCACTGTGACGCATGCAAACACTGTATTTATCCAACCAAATTAGTTTAGCATGGAGAAGAACTTTACTTTCTCAGTCGGTAAATACCGGACTAAGGGGCCGTTCACACCGAGCCCGTTCGGACGCAGTGCCACGAAAAATCAGAACGCGCATGGCTCGTTGCGCGTTTTTAACAGTTGAAGCTCTGTTCAAGGCGCCTAAAAACACAGCGAGAACGGGTCTAAAGCATGTTTACGTAAAAAGCGTAGACACACTCAATAACAAGTTCAGTGTGAACGGCCCCTCAGTGGCTGTTTAATAAAAGCCTCTTGATTAGAACTGTGGAATTCTTCTATAATGAAACCAAGCTGTAGTCTATACAACAATTTTATTTCTAACATATGTTGCCCTTCACCTTAAAAAATTGTTAATTTTCTATTCGTTTAACTATGCCTTATAATTCTTAAGCATGAATGTGTTATGTCTTTTCTCGGTGTGACCAAACATGGTTTTGGAATTAGCTTATATTCTTTTTCATATTTGTTTACTGAAACGCAAATCACACTGGCTCTGGGAAGAAAGCCTTCTCGAGTTTGCATGTTTTCTGCCAATGTGTTTGCTTACCCACTCGGTGGCACTGTTTCACCCATGTCTTTGCTTGTACAACTTCCTTTACCAGGTTTTGAACAGGTTATGTACTCATGCCTCATGAGACTATTTCAGAAGCTTAATGTGTCTTCTATATTGTCAAAATGCACTCTACTACTTAATAAATTATAGTTTGTGCTTTTTTAGTTTGTGTTTTCTCAGATTACTTTACTACCATTTTGATTAATAAGATACAATAACACAGATTTTCTTTAGAAAAAGGGTTCAGTGTTAAAGGGATAGTACACCCAAAAATGAACACAAAAATACTCACCCTCATGCCATCCCAGACGTGTATGACTTTTTTTCTTCTGCTGAACACGAACAAGCTCCAAAAATCACATAAAGGCAGCATAAAAGTAATCCAAGACTCCAGTGGTTAAATCCAAATCTTCAGAAGCAATACGATAAGTGTGGGTGAGAATAAATAAATATTTAAATCTTTTTTTTTTTTTTTTTTTTTTACTATAGATTCTCCTCCCTACCCAGTAGGTGGCAATATGCACAAAGAATGCAAATCACCAAAAACAAAAGAAGAATGTGAAAGTGGAGATTGATGGTAAAAAAAAGGATTTAAATATTAATCCGTTTCTCATCCACACTTATCATATTGCTTCTGAAGACATGAATTTAACCACTGGTGTCCTATGGATTACTTTTATGCTGTCTTTATGTGCTTTTGGAGCTTCAGAGTTTTGGTTCCCATTCACTGGCATTGTATGGACCTACAGAGCTGAGAAATTCTTCTACAAATATTTGTTTGTGTTCAGCAGAAGAAAGTCATACACATCTGAGAAGGCATGAGGGTGAGTAAATGATGAGAGAATTTTCATTTTTGGGTGAACTATTCCTTTAAGGCACACTAGAGATGACGCGATAATGCAAAAAGAATCACAGACGAATGGCCCCAAGATGAAATAGGATCAAAGGCATTTGTGCATTCTACTAAATGTTTATACTAAAGGTTTTTGCTTTACCATTCCTAATCCTCAAACAAAAGCAAAGATGACTTAAGCTATATTTACATTTCTCCAAAATGGCATTATCTGTGACATCTCATGCACACTCTTTCCGTTACACCCATCTAATTGAATTTCTTGTCCATTATCCTTAATTATATGTTCTGAATCAGCAGAGTTCTGCCAAGCATCATAGATCTACAGTGCCTCTCCCTCATGCCCCTCTGATTTGGTCTGGTTAACATGATGTCCTTTTAAGGCAGGTCTGTTTGCCATGTCAGTGGGTGTCTGGTCCTCACGGGAGCTGGTCATGCTGACTTCAGTGGAGAGTCTTTCCATAACACATCATTCACCCACTCCAGTCAATTGTTTATAGACATGGCCCTCTTAAATGTGTACTTCACAGTACTGCTCAGCCACCTGGTCCTTTTGTAGTTGCCTCATTACTTGTCAGATGCATTGCAGCCACTTTTGTTAATTCAGTCATGCTTTTTGACAGATCTTAACCTGCCATATAAGGAAAACCACAGTACAATTATGACATATTATGCTTTTCCACATGTAATGGTTATTACAGTGTAATGTTACACTTACTCCATTGTCCTTGTTAAATCAACATTACATTTAAGGCATTTAGCAGATACTCCTCCATAGCGAGTTAAGACAAAACTCTGATTGAATCTGTGCCTCTCTGCCTGACCACACTCTGTTCAAAAAGTCATTCATCTGGGCTGGTTTTCAATCTCTATTTTTATCACTAATTCATAGATTCTTTTAGACTATAAAGGCTGCTTAAAATTTGGGCTTCTTTGAGATAAGCAAATCTCTTATTGATTGGCTGAAACATTTATGAAATGTTATAGAGTGCTGTGTTTCTATGATAGACCTATTATAAGGTTCTAAAGATAATGTCTATCCTAAAGTAAATACCAAATATGATCATTTAAATTGTAACACAATACATGACAATTTCATAATTTAAAAATTGCAGAAGCACTTTATTTGTCCTTTATAAATCCTACTCGAAATGCGGATTCTGGTCTCCTACTACATTATAGAATATAGTTGTTGCTGTTTTTAATCTTCTTAAAGGGATAGTTCACCCAAGAAGGCAAATTCTCTCATAATTTACTCACCCTCATGCTATTGCAGAGGATACAAATTAAGATTTTTACAAAAATATTTCAGCTCTGTAGGTCCACAATGCAAGTGAATGGGTGAAGCTCCAAAAGGACATAATGGCAGCATAAAAGTAATCCATAAGACTCCAGGGCAGCTAAATCCATATCTTCAGAAGCGATATGATATATGTGGGTGAGAAACAGAACAATATTTAAGTCCTTTTTTACTATGAATCTCCACATTCACATTATTCTTTTTTCTCTCTCTCTTTTTTTTTTTTTTTTTTTTTTTGAGATTCGCATTCTTCATGCATGTTGCCACCTACTGGACAAGGAGGAGAATTTATAGTAAAACTGGACTCACCCATACCTATCATATTGCTTCAAAAGACAGATTAAACCACAGGAGTCTTATGGAATACTTTTATGCTGCATTTATGTGCATTTTGGAGCTTCAAAGTTCTGGTCACCATTCACTTGCATTGTATGGACCTACAGAGCTGAAATATTCTTTTTTTTTTTGTTGTTGTTGTTGCTATTAACAGTTTTTATTGATTCCATCCATTCCATTGATCTATATGTATAAGAGATGTCATAACTTTACTTAAACATTTAGCAAAAATTTTGACAATATTTTAACGTCTAGCTGGATCACGGAAATTGGATGGTAACTCTTACAGTCGCTTGGATCTTTGTCCTTTTTAAGAATCAGACTGATCCGGGCTTGTGTCATGGTTGGCGGAAGCTTTCCATTCTTTAATGATTCCATATAAAAAGTGGAGCCAGTTCTGTAGCATAAGATCTAAAAAAGTCAGCAACAAAGCCATCCAGCCCTGGAGGCCTTAATTACCTTGCCAAGCTCCTCCAAGGTTAATTAATTAATTTTTTTTTAATTTTCTTTATTTATCACATTATATATTTGCACACATACAGTGAAATTCTTCTTTTTCACATATCTCAGCTAGGCTGGGGTCAGAGTGCAGGGTCAGCCATGATACAACACCCCTGGAGCATAGATATTAGAAAATAGATTATATCTGTATTTCAGTCGGGTCAATTCTCTGAGGCCATCAGATGACATTCGGCGCTTCAGCTCTGCCTTGGCCCTTTTAATATTCCCTTCCAACTCCACGAGTTCTCTTTGGATTTTTTGATGAATGAGGCATACTGTATGATCCGACCCCTAAGAACCGCTTAGAGTGCCTCCCATGCCATGCTCACAGAGGATACTGAGGAACAGTTGGTCTCCATATAAACATTGATTTCAGCCTTTAACATTTGTTGGAATTCAGGATTTTGAAAAAGGGATACATTAAAGCGCCACCTATATGATTTCTTTTTCTCTGTTTGTGGCAACACCTCTAAACTCACCAGGGTGTGATCTGAGACTAAAATGTTTCCAGTTGAGCAGTTAACAACAGATGAAATGAGGGATTTAGATATATATATAAAAAAATCTATTCTAGAATAAAGCTTATGGACTGATGAAAAAAATGTATAGTCCCTACCAGATGGGTTCAAAAGTCTCCAAATATCTGTAAGACTACACATCCTGTGAAGTGTCAATGTTGCTCTAGGGGGCTTACACACTTTTGCTTCACTATGATCAAGGACTGAGTCCATCAAAAGATTAAAGTCTCCACCCAATATTATATTATGAGGGGTGCCAACAGCTTGCAACATCCCTTCAAAACCTATAAAAAAGCCCTGATCATCAGCATTAGGTGCATAAATATTAGCCAAAATCAAACTTTTGGTCCTGAATTTCTGCTAAAACAATAATGACTCTTCCTAATTTATCTTTAATCTGTTTGAGCCATTTGAATTGTAAATGTTTACTTATCAATGTAATGACTTCCCTGCTCTTACTTGAGCCAGCACTGAAGAAAACATGTCCACCCCATATCGTCCTGCAGGGAAAGATGTGTTTCTTGAAGAAACACTATATCATATTTCTTACATTTAAGAAAAGAAATAACCTTCACATTCACATTACACATGGAGATAGACAATCCACACATATTAACATTTGACATTTTGACATTGTAACAAACTTCACAGCAACAGGGAAGCAGGTTTTCTAGGCTCAGGTAAGACTTTTAATCGGCCACTTCAGTGCTTTTCAACGTCACAAACTCATCAGCTTCACAGGCACGTAGTCACTTAAACACATTCGATTTTACAGGCACGTAGTTACTTAAACACATCAGCTTCACAAATACAACAGAATGAATGCAACAGCTTCAGGAGCACCGTGGCCTTCCTTGTGCCAGACTCTCCTTGCGTGGCTGCTTATATGCCGCTCTCCCCATGCTCACTGGAATTAGAAACAGGTGTTAAACATAATCTAGCTCAGGTGCAAGCGCCCTTACCGCTTTCTCTCTCTCTGGATGGACGTTTGACCACGCCCCCGTTGCCACATACCCACACTGCCCAACTCAGGCCAGGGAGACATCCAGCCTGTCTACCACTCCCCCCCCCCATTTCTGGAAAGGAAGTCAGCGACAGCCATCTGCACTCCTGGTCTGTGGACCACCTTGAATTTAAAGGGCTGGAGAGCCAGATACCACCAGATGATCCACGCGTTGGTATCCTTCTTGCGATGGAGCCATTGGAGTGGGGCGTGATCCGAGCAGAGGGTGAAGGCCCGCCCTAACAGGTAGTACCGGAGAGTGAGGACCGCCCACTTGATGGCCAGATACTCCTTTTCAATGGTGCTGTACTTAGTCTCCATCAGCGAGAGCTTGCGTCTAATGTACAGCACCAGGTGCTCCTCCCCCTCCACCACCTTTGAGAGCATGGCCCCCAGCCCTCTGTCTGAAGCATCCATCTGCAAGACAAAAGGGAGAGAGAAATCGAGTGAATGTAAAAGCGGCCCCCCGCAAAGTGCGGCTTTAACCTGCATGAACGCCTGTTGACACTGCTCCGTCCACTGGACCGGATCTGGAGCTCCCTTTTTAGTGAGATCAGTCAGCAGGCTGGTGACATCCGAATAATTAGGCACGAATCTCCTATAATAGCCAGCCAGCTCCAGGAACTGTCTCACCCCCTTTTTGGTCTTGGGCCTCGGGTAGGTCGCAATCGCCGCAGTCTTGTCAATTTCGGGACGCACCTGCCTGTGGCCCAAGTGGAACCCCAGATACCATACCTCCACCTGCCCAATCATGCACTTCTTGGGGTTTGCTGTGAGTCCCGCTCGTCTCAGGGGTCTCAGAACCGCCTTCAGATGCTGCATGTGCCTGCAAGTAGGCAGCGGCGTAAGCCGCATGCAGTCTGAGGATTCGGTCCATGAGATGCTGAAACGTAGCCGGGTTTCCAAACAAACCGAACGGAAGCGTCACAGATTGGTGTAATCCATATCGCATTGCATAGTCCACTAGGACCAATACAAAGCGATGTTTGCGTGCTGACCGCTCTAATGGCCCGACGAGGTCCATTCCAATTTTCTCAAAGGGGACCTCGATCAGCGGAAGAGGGCGCAATGGTGCTTTTGGGGTGGCCGGTGGATTCACCAGCTGGCATTCGCGGCATGCCGCACACCACCTGCGGACATCGCCGCCAATGCCCGGCCAATCAACGCGGGCTATTAGGCGGTTCAGTGTTTTTCTTTCCCCTAGATGACCCGCCATGGATTATAATGAGCCGCCTGGAACACCATTTCCTGACGGCTCCACGGTATTAAGAGCTGGGTTGTATCTTCCTTTGTTTGAGCATCCTGCATCACTCTATACAACCGCTCGTTTATATGAAAGTGGGACACCCAGCTGGAGTTGTTGACCATCGATCACCCTCACTTGTTCAAAGGCATGCTTGAGGGTTTCGTCTCGTGACTGCTCCAAAGAGAAATCCCCTGAGGACGGGAGGGGCTGCAGCCTCTCCCCCCCCTCACGTCATCCTGATGTGGAGCAGATGAAGATGGCCCTGGCTCCGCCTCCCCTGCCAGAGCATCGCACATTTCACATCTCATCGCTTTTGTGCAGGACCCATCCGCGTATATTCCCTTTAATACATTTCTAAATTCAGGCCAATTAGTCCCCAGAATCAGCGGATGGGTGAGGCAGGAAATAACCGCGGCCTCCACTCTATGTTTTGTTCCCCGGAATTTAATCTCAAGGGTCACCACAGGGTAGTTGCGAATATCACCATGCACACACTTCACCCTCACAGTTTTAGCTGTGCCCAAAGCCTTGTGTTGAACCAAGCGTTGGTGGATAGTGGTTTGATTACAACCTGTGTCCACCAATGCTTGGTGAGTACCCCCCTTGACTCTTACCGGTATCCGGTACGCTCTGGCCCGACAGGGGGCAGCCTGCAGAATGTCGGAGATCAGGACCACCTTTCCGAGCTCCATCACAGGGCATTGATCCCGGAAGTATCCCGGATCCCTGCAACTCCAGCAGTCCAGCCCAGGCACCATGCCTGCACCTGCATTGGCGGACACTTCCACCTGAGGGGGAGAGCGGCAGGGCACTGTTGATGCTGTGGGCGACAGGAAACCCTGCACCCGGGGAACTGGCTTCAGTGGCGGGACTCCTCGCCTCCGCGGGGCAGGAATGGGCTATGGGGAGAAAGCAGAGTGAGAGAGAAGAGGGGAGGGGGAAGAGATCGGGGAAAACATAGGGGAAGGGGAGAGAGAGTGGGAGGGCTCTTCCGCCCTCTGGTACACCGCCAAATGGTCCTCTGGCAGTTGGACAGCTTCCTCCAGCAACGCCGGGTGGTGTCACTGGACCCACTCTGCCGTTCCTCTTGGCAGTTGATGGATTAGCTGCTCCAGCACCACCTGGTCGACAACTCACGTGATGTCATGATCCCCCACCAGCAGCCATTTCCGGCAGGCGTATCGGAGCCGTTGGGTGAAAGCAAATGGGTGGCCGGACTTCTCCAGCTTCATGGACTGGAAGAGCTGCCAGTACTGCTCTGGACTACAGCCAACCCGCTGCAGGATGGACTTCTTCAGGTCTTTGTAGGTCATGAGGTTAGTCGCTGGCAGTTGTTGTGCAGCACGCTGGGCTTCCCCGGACAGCAACGGGAGGAGCCGGGCCGCCCACTGATCTCGTGGCCAGCTCCAGATCTCGGTGGTTCTCTCAAACAAGTCGAGGAAGGCTTACGGGTCGTCTTCCGCCCCATCTTCAGAAGTGTGGGTGGGGGCAGGGGGCTGTGGTTGTCCGGGGTCACGGCCGGGGCTCTCTCCTGGCTGAGGAGGCTCCAAATCGCATTCCGGTCCTCTGCTTGAGCTCATAGGATCTCAAAGAACCGGCGGTCTTGGTCTTGATGAAGCTCAGCAGGGATTGTTGGTGTGTCTGGTGTAGGCCGGCGAGGGACTTGAGGATCTCGGCCAACTGCGAGGACTCCATGGGGCATACTTCAGGATCCCGGGTTTCAGCACCAGTGTAACAAACTTCACAGCCGAAGGGAAGGAGAACACAGGAAAGCGGGTTTTCCAGGCTCAGCAAGACTTTTAATTGGCCACTTAAGTGCTTTTCAACTTCACAAACTCATCATCTTCACAGGCAGGTAGTCACTTAAACACATTAGCATTTACAGGCACGTAGTTACTTAAACACATCAGCTTCACAAATACAACAGAATGAATGCAACAGCTTCAGGAGCACCGTGGCCTTTCTTGTGCCAGACTCTCTCTTTCTATCTGCTGGTGGCATGGCTGCTTATATGCCGTTCTCCCCATGCTCACTGGAATTACAAACAGGTGTTAAACATAATCTAGCTCAGGTGCAAACGCCCTTACCACTTTCACTCTCTCTCCGGACGGACGCTTGACCACACCCCCGCTGCCACAGATATATAAGGAAAAATAGATTGTGTGTAAAAAATTTTATTATAGAGACCACATTCCAACATTAGTGCTACAAACAACCCCAGAACTTCCCCAGAAAAAAAAAACAAAAAAAAAACAGTGCCAAACTCAAACAGTCCATGTACGCCTACTAGAGGCCCCGCGACAACTTTGCCATCGGATTGCTCAAGTCCGGTGCTTCTATAAAAATTTTGTGAGACAGAATTGCACAACAGAAAATAATCTAGAAAACAAACTCCAGCCAATAGGCGGAATAAACTTACAAAACATGTAGATTCATCCACATAACTGTCCCGAAGGTGTGTTCCTCCATAAAACAAGCTCCAGCCGCTAGCGGAACCAGCACAAAAAATAAATAAAAATAACGTTCAGTTTCCTCAGGCAGTCAAACGAATGTTCAGTGAGCCGGCTCATTCGGCTGTTACATGAGTGTGACACACTAATGATTTGCAAGAAATATTCCACAAAACAAACTCCATCCAATAGGAAGCATAAGTACAAAGGACATGCAGATTCATCCACAAACTGTCCCGAAGAAGTGATATTCCAAAAAACATACTCCAGCCGCTAGGCAGAACCAACACAAAAAGAAACAAAGAAGGCACCCAGTTTCCTCAGACAGTCAAGTGAATGTTCAATGAGTCAGGTCCACTCAGCTGCATAGAAAGAATCACACAATAACTTCCTCATTCCATTGACTTTATGAAGGACATCGTTTGCTGTGGGCATGTAAATATTTTGCGGCCACATTATCTATTCTCAATTTGGTCGGGAACATCTGTGCAAAAGTGACCTTCCATTGATGTAAGAGTTTCTTGCATTCCTTGAATCGATCACATTTCTCTCTTGATGAATTCGCAAAGTCTGGGAACAAGAAAATGCTGTGGTTCTTCCAAGAAAGCCTTCCTCTATTCCTCGCCTCGCGTAACACAAGATCTTTATAGGATGATCTCAGATATTTGGCCAGAATTGATCGGGGCATGTCTCCCTCCGTGGATCTCCGAGCTGGAACTCTGTGAGCTTGCTCGATTTCCGAGCTGAAATATTCTTAAAAATTTTTTTGTTTGTGTTAAGTAGAAGACAGAAAGTCATACACATCTGGGATGGCATGAGGGTGAGTAAATGATGAGGGAATTTTCATTTTTGGGTGAACTATTCTTTTAAGACTGAAGACTCTGGCCCTTACATACATTGTCTTTCTTTGCACACCTTAGAACACATTATGATCTCTTGTCTTTCTTATATCCACACTACTATTTTGGTGATCCAAACAATGTTTATTCTTAACCTGACCTTTAATTTAAACTAATGAAAAATTGTGGTGTGAATTTTCCAGGACCAGGAAATACTCATTTAGTGCAATTATTCTCTGACCATATTTGGCCCACAGATAACGTTGCCTTAAAAAGGCATAACTATGTCTTGAAATATTTCAAAATGGTAACTGACTCAAGACGGCCAATGGGCGCCAATGTGGATTTTGCATACACCCCAAAAATGGGTATTGCGCCCCTGCATCTTTCTATGACATGAAGAAGTCATTACATTTGCATGCTGGCTAAAAATTTAACTGACATTATATGCCAAAAACATCAGCTGCAGGGGTATAAAAACAATCTAACTGTAACTAAACTAGAAAAACATGGGGTATAAAATTATTTTGTAATGATGCATAACAATATACACACACATTCTGTTTGTTGGCAGTGTGTTTAATTACATCCTCATCAGCTCATGCTTCTCTGACATCAGAGGTGTGGATTTGTTATGGCTGACTGTGCAAACAGGTCTCTGCTGGCTTTATTTTGTGGTTAGTTGCATGTGTGTATGTCATACATCAAACAGCACAGTCATTATCGGCAGCACCATCAGATTTTTACAGAAGTAATCTATTTTGGTCTGAATGATGAGTGTAGATATTAATCAGAGATGGCACCTAATGCTATTTGATAAGATTAAACATGTGCGTCACCAAGGCCCATTTCCCCCTCTTTGTGTATAACCTTGACAGAAAAAAAATCATACAACCACTTTTGGCCACCAAGTGCAGGCTGGATCCTAAAGTCTGCTTGTGTAAGGTGTGCCGAGACATGTGTTTTTCTTTAAAATAATCTTGTTGTGATATTCCTTTTTACTTAAGCAATAAGGTACGAGAGGCCATGATATATTGTGAATATAGTCAAGGCTAAAGGACATTTTTCGGCACGACATGAAGCCTACATGAATGCATGCAACCCCTTCTGCCTCGAGTATCTTAAGTAAAGTCAAGTCATTTTTATTTGTATAGCGCTTTTCACAACACACATCGTTTCAAAGCAGCTTTACAGGAAATCATGCATTAAAATAATAATAATAATAATAATAATAATAATAATAATTTAAACTGTAATATCTATAAAGTCTTAGAGTGATCATTGTGTAGTTTGATTAAATATGATTGTAAATTGTGTATAAAAATTAAATAATTAATTAATAATTGTATTTAGAACCCCTGTGAACAAGCTGAAGGCGACTGTGGCAAGGAACACAAAACTCCATAAGATATTGGTTAATGGAGAAAAATAAACTTGGGAGAAACCAGGCTTACTGTGGGGGCCAGTTCCCCTCTGGCTAAACAACATGAATATAATGCCAATATTAGTTATTTGTGTGCAGTGCAAGTCATGGTTTAAAATTTGTAAATTAAGTAAGCGTTAAGGTCCAGAGTTTAAAAAAAAAAAATATTTTTTATGAAATTTAAGATTAATGACTAATGTCCATCCTGGATTAACTGCAGAAGTTCACACAGATCCATTGTCCTTTGTTAGTTGGCTGATGAAGGCTTTTGTTGGTAATTAAATGATAGTCTATGTATTCCATTTCAAGAGTGTAGTCCATCAATAGACAAAGGTGATACAGGCAGAGATCAGTGTGGTGCATCGCAGTTCAACCGGCAGATATGAATCCCGTGGATGAGACATGGAAACAAATAGAATAATGTTAGCGTAGATGCTATTCAATTTTATGCAGAGTTATAGATCATGATAGACGTTTCTGGTTCTGATAGACCTAACTAAAGCAGCCAAATTGTGAGCTGATGGATAAATTAGGTGTATGCCTAGCTAAATAGATGAGTCTTTAGTCTAGACTTAAACTGACTGAGTGTATCTGCATCCCGAACAGTGTTAGGGAGAATGTTCCATAGTTTAGGAGCCAAATATGAAAAGGATCTGGAGATATGAAGTGGATATTGATATTCTTGGAATTATTAACCAGCCAGAATTTTGTGATCGTAATGAACGTGATGGAATATAGCGTGTCAGAAGGTCACTTAAGTACTGTGGAGCTGGACCACTCAAAGCTTTGTATGTAGTTAACAGAATTTTAAAATTAATACGAAATTTAACAGGTAGACAATGTAATGACGAAAAAATTGGGCTAATATGATAATATTTCTTGGTTGTAGTCAGCACTCTGGCAGCTGCATTTAGAACCAATTTAAGTTTATTTATTGAACTTGCTGGACATCCTCCCAGTAATGCATTACAATAATCTAGTCTTGAGGTCATGAACGCATGAATTAACTTTTCGGCAACAGAGAGCATGTGTTGTAACTTAGCAATATTTCTGAGGTGGAAGAATGCTGTTCTACAAACATTGAAAATTGTATTTTCAAAGGACAGACTGGTATCAAATATAACACCTATGTTCTTTTCTGTAGAAGATGATGTAACAGAACATCCATCGAGAGTCAAATTATATTTTAGCGGCTTATTTTTAGAGGTTTTTGGTCTGATAATTAGTACCTCTGTTTTGTTGGAATAGAGTAGAAGGAAATTTCTGGCCATCCAATCTTTGATTTCATTTGTACACTCTGCTAATTTGGAGAATTATGAATTTTCAATGGGTTTAGAAGAAATATAAAGTTGGGTATCGTCGGCATATCAGTGGAAACTTATTCCATGATTCCTGATAATATCTCCCAGGGGAAGCATGTATAAGGAGAAAAGCAGAGACCCTAAATCTGATCCCTGTGGCACTTCATACTTAGCTTTTGTTTGATTTGATAATTCTTCGTTTACACATACAAAGTGGTAGCGGTCTGATAAATAGGACCTAAACCATGCTAATGCAAGCCACTAATGCCAACATAATTCTCCAGCCTATTCAAGAGAATGTCGTAATCTATCATGTTGAAGGCAGAACTAAGATCAAAAAACACTAGAAGAGAAATGCAGCCACGATCAGGTGATAAGAGCAAGTCATTTGTAACTCTGATAAGTGCAGTCTCCGTACTGTGATGGGGCCTAAATCCTGACTGAAATTGTTCATATATACCATTTCTCTGTAGAAATGAACATAGTTGGGAGGACACAACATTTTTTAGTATTTTTGACATAAATGGTAGATTTGAAATCGGTCTGTAACTAGCCAATTCTTCAGTATCAAGCTGTGGCTTCTTAATAAGCGGTTTGATAACTGCCATTTTAAAGTTTCTTGGGACATATCCTAAGGATAGCAAGGAGTTAATAATATTAAGAAGAGGTTCTGAGATTACAGGGAGTACTTATTTTAAGAGCTTAGCTGGTATTGGATCTAACATACATGTTGTGGCTTTTGATTTTTTGCTAAGTTTTGTTAGCTCTTTATGACCAATGACAGTGAAGGACTGAAGTTGCTCATGAGGGAAATTATGAGACACTGTTTTCTGAGGTGCTGTGACAGTTGATTGCATAGTTCCAATTTTATTTCTGATTATTTTAATTTTATCAATAAAAAAATTCATGAAGTTATTACTATTGTGCTGTAATGGAATATCTCAGTCGATGCTTTATTCCTATCTGCCACAGTACTGAATAAACACCTAGGATTGTTGTGGTTATTTTCTATGAGTTTGCTAAAATATGCTGACCAGGCAGCTGTAGCTACAGACACTATCCTTCCATGCACAGCAAAATACCTCTAATTTTGTATTCATCCACTTATGCTCCATTTTCCGAGCTGCTCTCTTTAGAGCATGAGTGTGATTATTGTACCGCAGTGCGAGGCTTTTTTCTTTAATTTTCTTTCATTGAAGGGGGGCGACACTATCAAGAGTGCTAGGGAAGACTTTATTTATATTTTCTGTTATTACATCAAGTTCTTCTTGATGTATGTGAGAAACTTCTGGAAGATTATTAGTGAAGCTATCTTTAGTGGTCGAAAGAATAGTTCTACCTGAATGATAGCGTGGTGCAAATTGAGTGACATTAGCTGATTGCAGCAAAGAAGAGACGAGGTAATGATCTGAGATGTTGTCGCTCTGCGGTAGAATTTTTATAGTATCAACATCAACTCCATATGACAGAATAAAATCTAGTGTATGATTATGGTGATGAGTTGGTCCTGTCACATTTTGTCTGACTCCAAGAGAGTTGAGAATATTGCTAAATGCTAATCCCAGTGTGTCATTTTCGTTATCTATGTGAATGTTGAAGTTACCAACAATTAAAGCTCTATCTACATTAACTACTATATCTGATAGAAAATGTGCAAATTCACCAAGGAAACCAGAGTACAACACGGGTGATACTGTAGCAGGGGCAAAAGATGTTTTTTTTTTATTTATTTATATCTGACGGTGTCACATTAAACATTATTAGTTCAAAAGAATTAAACTTATATCCTGTGCTCTGAGTAACACCAAAAACTTCACTGTAAGTTGAAGCAACACCTCCTCCTCGACCCTTCAGACGAGGCTCATGTTTATAACAATAACCTGGGGGAGTAGATTCATTTAAACTAATATATTCTTCCGGTTTAAGCCTGGTTTCAGTCAAACAGAGCGCATCCAAACTATGATATGTAATAATTTAATTTACAATTAGTGCTTTGGTAGAAAGAGATCTAATGTATAGTTGCCCAAACTTTATATGATGTTTATTTTCAAAAAAACATTTTTTTTCAAGTATGACCTTAATAAAAAAAATTCTAAATGATTTAGTAAGGGGTCTGTGTTTGGTAGTTTGGGGAACAGACACAGTCTCTATATAATATCTAGGTGATACAGTCTCTATGTGTTGTATTTTATGTGACCTGTGTGATATCTCAAGGCAGCTAGCAGATGCTCAGATTAACCAGTTTGTCTGCTTCCTGACCTGGGCCCCAGTTAGTCAGATACTATCACTATAAAGACTATGAGCCACATTACTAGAGAGGAGAGTGGCAACTTCCCTGGAGGGATGGAGTCCGTCTCTCTTTAGCAGGTCTGGTCTACCCCCAAAACTCTTCCAATTGTCTATAAATCTTATGCTATTCTCACCACTCAGACATCCATCCATTCAGTGACACTAATCTACTATAAACCTCTTCACCATGATGAGCAGGGAGGGGGCCAGAGCATATTACAGTGACACACACCTCTTTAACATTATCTGTAGTGATCTCCGACTGGTGAAGCCGGACATTGTTAGTGCCTACATGAATAACAATTTTACAAAATCTACGTTAATCATTAGCCAGCACTTGTAAATTTGATCTGATATCAGATGCCCGAGCCCCGAAATGCATTTAACAATGTGGCTGGAGTCTCTATTTCCACATTCCTTACAATAGAATCACCAATTATTAAGGCTCTTTCAACATTTTTCACAGTGGGTGCATCACTGAGTGGGGAGAATCGATTGGAAACCCTAACAGGAATGGAAGAGTGGTGTCACTTTGTTGAGCGAGTATGCTGCCAAGACACCCAAATGCCCTGCTGAAGGGGCTCTTCAGCCGGAACCAAATTGTGTGTGTTGCTAGCTGTACTGCTGACGGAAGAAGCTATAGTAAACATGTGGCATGCAAAGCAGGAAAAAATAACATGAGTGGATGCCATGACTTACCACAATTGTTTGTTGCTGTTGTTGTTATGGTTGTTCTTGAGCGGCGAGAGTTAGAAGTCGATGTGGTTCGATATGGTTCCTAATCAGCAGATGTTTAAGATTGATGCAATAATCCATGTAAAACACAGAGGAGAAAACAACTGCACAAATTCGAGACATGAGATGTAGACAAGCGGAAAAAAAGAAAATAAAAAAACGAGAGAAATGGTTGCGCGCGGTAAAACACACACACAGTTGAAACAGTAGAAAAGCGTAAAAACCCGAATCACACAGTAAAATGGCAAAGGATAAAATGATGAACGTGAAAAAGCAAGAATAAGTAATGCTAAGCAGGCTAGCAAGCTACAAACACAGACTCGTGCAGCATGCCGGCAGCAACCGGAAGAGGAAGTCAGTTGTGTAATACAAATATTAAGGACACAAGTGTTCATCAAAACATAATTGCCATCCTTCCGCTAGAAGATATCCACAGCTTTCCTGACCAACCACTGGGTGGCGCCATGATGATTCTTATTGACACTGGACTGTTTCTGGCTCTGGTTGCCATAAGAAGAAATGTAAAAACTACTGAAACAAGAGATCCAGATAGAGAACCATTTTAAGTGTTAAATGAGTAAAAACAATGGAAGTAAATGGTGCCCATTTTTGGAGGGTTTAAATGCAGAAATGTGAAGCTTATCATTTTATAAAAGCACTTACATTTCTTGTTAAAACTTGTGTATTATTTGAGCTGTAAAGGTCATTGTTTCATTGTTTAAAAGGTAATTTTTACAGTCATATAAGGGCTTTAGGGTTTGTTGATATTACATCGTCATGACCACGAAGTTGTAAAATTGGCTATAACTTTAAAGAAAAGGTTAATAAGTGATTTTATCACACTAAAATCATGTTATCATGCATATTGTTTATGTCTTGTGGCTATACTTTTGAAAAAGCGAGTATTTTAACTTTTACGGATTGGGCCCATTCACTTTTTTTTAAAGAAAAGGAGGGGCAAGTCAAAATTTATTTTTGTGGTAATCAACATTATGCCACAATTGCTGTAGATTGATCTTAATTTGTATTAAACCCGGAATTTTCCTTTAAACTTTGACAGGTGAGGCACTGTCAAAAAACGGTCATTGAGCCATGTTTTTTATTTGGCAATTTGTACAAATTTAGTACGCTAAATATCACATTATTCACTAAAACACATACGCCGATGCGAGTGAAAACACTGGAGACTGGAAAACAAAAACAGGCTTCCGTTATGAATCGTGGAACACTTATGCATTTAGGAGAAAAAAAAAAGGGATAATCCCTGACAGAAATAGTGATATGAGTAGAAGCTTGGTGAAGAGCACTTCATGATAAAGCACAGCTATTGACCAATTACCATCCAAGACTGGAACTATCCATTTTATCATAAACATTGAGGTAAAATGTGTTGATCATTCTTGTGTTATGGGTGAAATACAGATATTCTCTTCTTAGAGCACTTGGATTGAATGAATTAATTTTACACTTGTCAGTCTTCTGACACTACACTCAAAGCGCTTCACAAAGGGAACAGGGGACTCCACCGGTGTGTAGCATCCACCTGGATGATGCAACTGCAGCCATAGTGCAATAGTATGCTCACCACACACCAACTATTGGTGGAGATGAGAGAGTAGTGATTAAGACAATTCGTGGATGGGGATTATTAGGAAGCCATGATTGATAAGGGCCTGTGGGGGAATATGGCCCTACTCTTATACGAGTGTGTGTGCGCGTGTGTGCGTGCTGCAGGCTTGTCCTGTGAGAACACCTGTGAAATGTCAACTTGACACGTAGACAACAGTCATCAATAGACATTTTGTCATTAAAGCAAGCAGAGGGAGTTTACATATGGAAAGCAGAGGCCCAGCCAGCACCCCCAGATCCGGCCCTGGATCAGTACATATGTATTTTTATGCGACACTTTCTTCAAAGGGAGAAACAACATGATGTGTAGCTTACTCTCTGTATGTGTAGAAATTTTCTTGAACCTGTCCGGTGTCACATTGAGTATAACTTCCTGCAAGAACTCTAAAGATTGTCAACGGTTCCTACAGGTATAGTTCACCCAAAAATGAAAATTCGCTCATCATTTACTCACCCTCATGCCATCCAAGATGTGTATGACTTTCTTTCTTCTGCTGAACACAAACTAAGATTTTTAGAAGAATATTTCAGCTCTGTAGGTCCATACAATGCAAGTGAATGGGTATCAATAATTTGAAGCTCCAAAAACCACATAAAGGCAGCATAAAAGTAATCCATATGACTCTAGTGGTTAAATCCAAGTCTTCAGAATTGATATGATAGGTGTGGGTGAGAAACAGATAAATATTTAATATTTTTTTTACTATAAATTCCCTGCCCAGTAGGTGATGATATTCACAAAGAATGCGAATCGCCAAAAACAAAAGAAGAATGTGAACGTGAAATTGGAGATTTATAGTAAAAAGGACTTAAATATTGATCTGTTCCTCACCCACACTTATCATATCGCTTCTGTAGATATGGGTTTAAACACGGGAGTCTTTTGGATTACTTTTATGCTGCCTTTATGTGCTTTTTGGACCTTGAAAATTTTGGTACCTATTCACTTGCATTGTGAGGACCTAAAGAGCTGAAATATTCTTCTAAAAATCTTCGTCTGTGTTCTGCAGAAGAAAGTCACTCACATCTGGGATGTCATGAGGGTGAGTAAATGATGAGATGATTTTCATTTTTGGGTGATCTGTTGAACTCCAAGTGGTGCCTCAAATATCTTTTTATTTTTACAATGTTTATTTAAAAAAAAAAAAATTGCTTTCAATATGCATGGAATGTCCAAATTGTTTTGTTTTAAATAGGGCTTAGAGGTAGAAAAAACTGTGAGATTCCATTTTACATTTACATTTGCTACATGGTAAGTGGTCTTTGTTTATTTGTTTGAAGCTAATGGGAGTCTGCCAAGTGAGAGTCTGGTTGCTTGATTGAATGGAATGCTGAAGATTAATGCGATTAAGATGTCCCCATGGAAAACTGATGGCTAGAGGCTACATAGTGTGAGTGAGACATTTATTCTCAGGGTCACTTTAGGTGACTTCAGTTTTCGTCTCACATATTAAACCAAGTCATAACCCCATTGTTATTTGTGTCACTTTCAGTCATCACGATGCTAGATATTTATTACATTACTATGGTTTATAAGGACACATACCTAGTTGCAAGTGGATGATGTAAAAGTCAATTCATTATTAGACAGCACTCCACTGATTAAATCGTTTCTCTAATGCAGTGCCCCTTGATCCATTAATTTCTCATAAAACACAAATTCCCCATTTACAAAATGTTTTGTATTGTATCTATTCATGCTTGTCAATTATATAAAATGTATACAATTCTATAGGGTTTGGCCTGCATTTTATATCCTTCTCACTAATATTAATGATTCAGTGATGGCAAATATGAGCTTCTGATCAGTTTTTAGCATCGGTGCCCCATTTAGCATTGTGCAGCCACCTGGTATTGGTTGCTAAAACAGATTTACTGTCACTGTCCCGCTGTCCTCTTTAATGCTTTTAAAAGAAGTCAGACCCACTAATCTGGCTGACATCAAACAATTATATGCATGCTAACAGTCTGTCACAAAGTGGAAAATAAAAAAATAAATAAGGGTACACATTAAAAAACTGCACTGGCATATTGCTCATAATCAGACTTCTTTGTGGAAGAAAGGAACAGTCTGTAATAATAAAACATTGACAAAGGCAATTTAATGTAACTACATTTTAAATAATTTATATTATTAATTTAAATATATATTCATGAGTAATTAATTTCATGAAGCATTGTATCAATGGTAAAAACTAAGTCACTCTCCATCAGAGGATAAAGGCCTATGCTTAAAAGTAATATTCCAGGTTCAATACAAGTTAATTAAGCTCAGTGACAGCATTTTTGGCATAAATGCTGATTACCACAAAAATTTATTTTTAAATGAATCTGGGTTACAGTCACCTAAAATGGAAGTGAATGGGGCCAATACGTAAACATTCAAATACTCACTGTTTTAAAATTAGAGTCACAAGACGTAAAAATATGCGTTAACATGATTTTTGTGTGATAAAATCGCTTACTAACCTTTTCTGTGTTAAGTTATACCCAAATGATGATGTAACGCCGGAAACCCTGTAATACCACAAATACAACGATTTAAACAATTTTACATCTCAAATATGATTTTTAACAAAATTATTATTGTAAAAGCTTTTATTAAATTATAAGCTTCAACATTCTGCCTTTAAACCCTCCAAAAATGGACCCCATTCACTTCCAATGTACGAGGTATGAGTAAAAATGTATTTTTGTGTTAATCAACATTATGCCACAAATGCTGTCATTTGAGTTTAACTTGTACTGAACCCGAAATACTCCTTTAAACTACAGACAGTGAACTAATATTATGATACACAAAACTAATTGTTTACAGAAAAACATAGAAAGCTGAGTGTCACTCCTACCTTTGATGCCAGTTTAACTAAAGGCCCTTGGTATCTTTCTACTTAAAAACAAAACAAAAATTGCCAGAGGCCTGCTTATTACATAAAGGGGAAACATATTAATCTGGTTTGTCTTCAAACAAAATTGTTGCACAGAATGAAGAATATTTGTTTATTCATATATCATGTTTCCCTTAGCAGGTGATATGTCTTGCCCAACCCACACTGATTTATAAAAGATTGTTTCTTAAATATCATCATGGGTGAGTTAGCACAGTGTATATATTTCAGGGATATTCCATCCCTGAGCACAACTCAGGCAAAGTATTTTTAAGGGATAGTTCACCCAAAAATGAAAATTCTCTCATCTTTTACTCACCCTCATGCCATCCCAGATGTGTATGACTTTCTTTCTTCTGCTGAACACAAACAAGTATCAGATGAGTACCTCAGCCCTGTTGGTCCACACAATGCAAGTGAATGGTGACCAGACCTTTAATGCTCCAACCCCCCCCCCTCCCACCCCCCAAAAAACCCCAAACAAACAAACACATGAAGGCCACATAAAACTTTTTCAAAATGTGAAAGAATGTGAAAGTGGAGATTTATGGTTAAAAAAAAAGGACTTAAATATTGATCTGTTTCTCACCCACACCTATCATATCGCTCCTGAAGATATGAATTTAACCACTGGAATCTTACAGATTCATTTTATGTGGCCTTTAAGTAATTTTTGGAGCTTCAAAGGTAGGGTTGGGAACTGAGAAACGGTTCTGGGTTCAATGTTTAATTAAAGATACACGAGTTTTATAATACAAGGAATTTTATATTTAAATAAAATAAATTAATTAAATATGCCTTCACATTTCTTGTTTGTTTAGATCCAGTCCAGATATAGCCTAGTTAGGATCAATTATTGGATTGGATATATGTCTCTAAAAAGTCAGCAAACACACCTTTTACAAGAATTTTATTAAATGTATTTCTAAATTTGTTATATCTGCTCTGTAGAAATCTTAAAGGATCTCATCATTTGGCAACAGACAGCAGAGGACAGTAAATCCAATAAGAATTGCATTTCTCATTTTCAAATCATTCTTCCTAAAAAGAACTACTAGAATCGTTAATTGGAACCATTAAGGAGCTGGAATTGTTGAGAGGAATCAGAATCGTTAAATTCCTAACGATTCCCATCCCTATTCAAAGGTCTGGTCACCATTCACTTGCATTGTAAGGACCAACAGAGCTGAAATATTCTTCTAAAAATCTTTGTTTGTGTTCAGCAGAAGAAAGAAAGTCATACACATCTGGGATGGCATGAGGGTGAGTAGATGATAAGAGAATTTTCCTTTTTGGGTGAACTATCCCTTTAAATAGGTTTGTTTAACTTGCTCACAACTAAAACACAATTAAATAAATGCTACTGAAGGATGTATGTCCAATGTCCGTGGCATGAATGGCTCATTTTCCACAGTTCTTTCAAAGGATGAAACACCTCATATACATATTACATTAAAAAACAAAACCTCACGAGTAAGCTGTTACTCATGAGTTATCATTATTCTATTTCAGAGCCCATAATGTAACAACCATTATAGAACTTTCCAAAGCTGGTCAACACAGTTTCTACCCTTGAGAGAGAGAGAGAGAGAGAGAGAGAGAGAGAGAGTGAGAGAGAGAAAGAAACTGTATGACAAATGAGTCTTGGCTCTTATTTCTTGCACTGCACTGTCATCGCCATTAATGTCAAATAATCATGTGGCACACAAATAATCTGGTGTCACACACCAATTGCTTCATTCTCTGTGTCCTTGGTAACCATCTCCTCTTGCAACGGAGAGGAGCCCTCCATTAATTCCAGTTCATGTTCTGTCAAAGAGGAGACATCAGGTCCTGCACTGTACCTTGTCCAAGAAGCCTGGTCAGTTGTGGGCTGTTGAAATAGATTGAAATTTGGAGATGCTGAATCCCACAAGTATGACTCTTGGGTACGAATGAACTCCAATGGCTGATTCTCTGCGGCACCAGTCCCTGAACTGTAATGCAAGTCTTGTTTGGCAGAAGATGTGGAAATGGTTCCAATATCCACAAGTGAAACATGCATGTCTTTTGTGCCCTCTGTGACTCCTTGTGACATAGAAGGTTCACTTGATGCACCTGCGAGGAGAATACTAGAATGGCTTACTTTTGCTGTAATGAATTGTCCTGTTTTTTCGTGAATATGGCTTTGCACTGATTCTAAAGGTCCAGTGTGAGCAGTATTCTTTGCTTTGGTTGTAAAGGTACTGGAAAAGCCCACATGACCTCTGCTACTGGGAGTCTGTGTTGATCTCAGGTTGACCCTTGATGCATTGTTTGTCTTGCTCATGGATGAGACATCACTAGAAGTGATACTATTTGGGTTTATGGGGATAGTTGTGGCCGTCACCAAAACATCTGAGCGTCCAGACGAAGAAGCAGACGTCGGCTTCCATATCAAACTGTAATAAATGGCCAGTATTATAGCAGCCAAAGACACGGACAAGACATATGCAAAGACAGTAGCCAGTCTCACCCACTTTTTATTGGTTTTAGCAGCCATTTTTGCTTTTTTGTCTCCCGTGTATGTGGCAGGTTTGCCCCGTTCCATGTTTGGCATAAAGTCCCGCTCCCTCATGTTCCCGTGGTTTCTCCCTCTTTGCGCCTTGATGCCGTCCGTTTTAAACGTTTGCTATTAACCGCTAAATCAAGAGAACTGTTTCTTGGTTCATATATAGAATATACAGCATTTGTCGATTATCTGTGTTTTTCATCCATTCATCACTCCTATAATTTTGCAAATGTACCATACCATTCCGACAGCGTTTGGAAATTATTCCATTCAGAGACGCTTCCAGAGCACTACCGGACCAATGGACATAGCAGTCTCACCTTGCCTGAAGCACAACTAGTGCTCCGAATCCGGGCTGCTATATGATTCTTCTACTGAATGAGATGAGAACGGACATGCAGACACCCTCTCTGTTGTGCAATAGAAGGACCTTGTGGTATAGTGCGAAAATGAGGCGAGGCGAGGCGAGGCGGGTCTCAGAGCCCGAACTAAACAAGTGGCAGCAGCCCTCAGCAAAAACGTCATCATTCTGTCTGAACAGCCATGTTCACAATTTATTTTAAATCTTTAGCATCGCCTTTTAGTTTTTTTTTTTTTTAGTATTTTTTTTTAGTTTTTTAGTTTTTTTTTTTTTTCCATAATATAGTCATGCCATGTAACGCATATATCAATGTACAAATATTTCAGGTAGTCTCTCAATTAACAGGCATGACGTCATACAAACTGTATGAATGCTAATAATCCACTAACTGGAAAACGCTGTTTAAATGGGTTTAGCAGTGCCTGGATTTGATTTTCAGGGGCATTTTTACGTTTATGAGGACATATTTTTTTCTAACCATTTTACAAACTATGTCATACATTTATGTCAATTGAATCATTTCATTAAAGAAAAACCAGCCCATCTGGCACCAACAATCATCCATGAGATTATCTAATCAGACAATCGTGTGGCAGCATTGCAGTGCATAAAATCATGCAGATATGGGTCAGGAGCTTCAGTTAATGTTCACATCAACCATCAGAATGGGGAAAAATGTGATCTCAGTGATTCTGACTGTGGCAAGATTGTTGGTGCCAGATGGGCTGGTTTGAGTATTTCTGTAACTGCTGATCTCCTGGGAATTTCACACACAACAGTCTCTAGAATTTACTCAGAATGGTGCCAAAAACATAATTTTGGAATTATGGGCACCATTCATGTGCATTGTATGACATTCAAAGCTGAGATATTCTTATGAAAATCATCTGGGATGGCATGAGGGTGAGTAAATTATAAGCAAATTATAATTTTGGGGTGAACTATCCCTTTAATACAAATTCTCAAGAATTTGAATTAAACCTATTTGGAATCCTTTTACCCTAAGATTTAAATGAACACGAACTCATATTTTGTTCCATATTATGAATAACTAGGACTATAATATAATTTTAAGAACTACTGTATAAGATGTTATAAATAGAAAACTGAAGAATTCATTGCACTGTAATTTTTTTGCCCCATATTTTGAATTTCGAGGGAATTTTTGTCATTTTTGGTAGCATTTTTGCCCAGACCCTCTCTTAATTTCTGGCCCTGGTTGTAGATATGGTAGAGCACGTCAAACTGCAGTATACTGATGTCACTGCTTCACATTTCATGTCAACTACCAATTAACTCTCACCACCTCTTACGATGATTAGGTAGGCCTATAAGTAGTAACTTCATAACTCACAGTTAGCTATACATAAATAGAAAGTCATAAATCAACTAAACATTGTCAGGTGGCATACGACAAAATGTAATAGGGCTATTGATTATATCTTATCTTTGGCATATAACAACAACAACAACAACAACAATAATAATAATAATAATAAATAGAAAAAATATTTTTTTTCCATTGCAGATTCCAGTCAATAAGTACGTGGGTGCCACCACCTGGGCAAACACCAATACTGCAATATGCTTGAAACAACCAAACTACAATCTACCCTCCACACTGAGAACATAGCAAACGAGTCGTGTATACAGTACATCTAATAAGTATCAATATGTGCATATTTTTAATATAATCCATTTCACAGATCGTTTGTATACTGACCGTTTGCCGTTTCGTGTTATTGATGACACTAGATGGCGTCTGGAGATTCTTTTATAAGTGTTCAACCGGTGATGATTGGTTACTGTTTGCATCTGTTCGATTCAAGCTCTAACTTTGGCTGTTCCCTTCTTTTCAGTGGCACCAATGGGACTAATCAAACTGTAAATATTCTAGATGACTGTTGGCAATACAGGACAATAAAATTATTTTATGGAGTAGTGGTATTCAAAGTATTTTAAGATGTGGACATATATTGTTAGCAAACCTCCATAATGTGGACTCAGCTGAGGGTGCTGAATATGCAACAAAAGCCTTCTTTAATGGTATAAAAATAAAGAACTCTTTCCTGCTTGCATGGGATATTAATACAGATTGGCATCCTGGTCCATCATTTTTTTTTTTTTTTTTTTTAAATAGACACAGTTTATTTGCAAAACAATACTTGAGTCCTTTATCTGACCTCTGCCAAACAGTTATTTAAATGCCCTTTGTTAATTCTACCACCATAAACAAACAGACTAAAAAAAGGGTGCACAAATACTGTAATACTTTGATATCAATCTTAATAGCAAGTGATTACTTTTTTTCAATCAAGGAATGAAAAGGGTTTGATAAAGATTAGATTTTAGTTAGTTTTTCATATTTATATTTAAGCAGGACTTAAGACCTTGAGCAAGTGAACCATAAAGCTGATATAATGTGTAGTGCCTGTGAAAAGTGTCAACTTCTCATTTATAGTATGTGTTCAAGAGTATGTGTTCAAACTAATGTCACCAAAAATAGCTTCCAATAACATTTCACACCCCACAATCCAGCCTGGCTAAAAAGTTCCTACTTGCATCTCAGTAGTCAACTGTAAAGAATGTATTACACTATATTTAACAAATACCACAAATCACAAGATTGAGCCTTCCATTTATGATGTTATACATTTTCTTCATAACAGAAAGAAAAATTTCCTTATACTCTTATAGACCATTGTTAGAGGGCTAGACTGTCAGCTGTACTTTTTGACGGAGTATAGGATCCGTTTAGCCGTATTGTTTTTTTATTTATTTATTTTTATTTATGATTAAATAAAAAAAAAATTTTTTTACTTTATTATTATTATTATTAATGAGGCAAGAAGACTATGCTAAATATGTTATTTAATACATTGTGGACATTTGTAATTAAAAAGAATAAAATAAAACATGATATATCGATATATCGCTTAATTCTTGTGAAAGTGTGGTTCTTTGAAAAATAAAAACAACTGTGATATATATATATATATATATATATATATATATATATATATATATATATATATATATATATATGATGTGTCCTGTTGTCACAATCAAAAGATTGTCATATCACATTGGCACCTAGTGAACACACACACCAGAGATACAGTACCCTCAAAACAAGACAGATATATCCAATACTAGCTTCAAAAACACTTCAATGAGAAATCATTACCATCTATGATTATTTAAGGTTTGTAACAACAAATCACTAATAATAATGCATTTGGGAGAAGATGTCTCAGCTCTGTTCTTGCAGGATAAACCTTTTTCCCTGTTATTACTGTTTGCATTGAGCATTCTGTATATCTCTTTTGAGCTCTTCAAACGGGTTTATAACCCAATACTCTGTGGGTAATACTCTCCGGCCTACTTGTGAGCAGCATTGAATTAAACATTCACTCTAAATCCCTTACCAAATCTCGCAGTTACAATTTAGTCCACTGGGAGGTGCTTTGGATGTGTGTCGTTGAGGTGTTGTTTGAGAGAAAAATATATGATGCTGTCTTTGGCCAAGTGTGAAAGGTATTGAATATTGAATTCTTCTCTATTGGTATTCGGTTATTGTTAGAATCATACATTAAAAAAACAGACAAGCATCTGCTTTTATGGTGGAAAGAAACATTGGACACCACGAGATACTCAAAACCTTATCAGACCTAGCCATGTGTGTATGTGCGTTAAATCTCTAAACACAGACTCTTGTCTTTCTGAATAATAACATGTGAAACAATAAAAATGTGATAGCCTTTATAGACTCAGAGTTTATATACGTGCATTACCCTAATGCCATCAGTATTAGATTCCATGGAAGCTCTGGATGAGTGCAAATGTTTTTACTGTTATTTTGAACCCCCCGCCCCCGCCCATTTTTATTATTGCATATTGTTAATTTATTTTTCCCCCCAAAAGAAAATTATAGTTTGTTAAAATATCTTATTTCAAATATAAGAATAAAACATTGTGAATAAAACAAAATATAAATTTCACATCATATGTATTATTTTTTACTTTTTAAATTACGAGTCATCGATTGCTCAGAGTAATTGATAGAGTACTCAGCTATAAAATTTCTACAAAATGCCCATCCCTAGTTAGTGGAATATTTCTGATTACAAATAAATTAAAGGATTTGTTCACCCAAAAATGACAATTCTGTCATGATTTACTGACCTTTAAGCCATCCCAGATGTGTATGTCTTTTCTTCTTCAGCAGAACCGAAATGAAGATTTTTATAAGCACATTTCAGCACTGTATGTCCATACAATGAAAGCTAATGGGTGTTATGATGCTGCTGGCTGTTTGATGGTCCAAAAGGCATATTTAGGCAGCATAAAAGTAATCCACACGACTCCAGTTGATCAATGAATGTCTTCTGAAGAAAACCGATAAGTTTGTGTAAGAAGCAAATCGTTAATTAAAACATTATTAACTTTAAATTGTTGCTTCTGCCCACCGCTGTTTTCCTGTTTGAAATGACCTAACTCTTGTGTGACGTTCTTTCCACTTTTGTATACAAAGCACGCGCTTCCGACTTGTCGTGTGAATGTGGCATTGCATTTACATCACGCGACAGCTCCGTGATACATCGACTGGTAGCAGGAAGTGTTTTTTAAAAGTTAATAAAGTTTTAATTATCGATTTATTTTTAACACAAACCTATCGATTTGCTTCAGAAGACATTCACTGATCGACTGGAGTCGTGTGGATTACTTTTATTCTGCCTAAATATGCCTTTTGGACCATCAAACAGCCAGCAGCGTCATGGCACACATTCGCTATAATTGTATGGACATAAAGAGCTGAAATGTGCTTATTAAAATCTTCACTTCAGTTCTGCTGAAGAAGGAAAGACATACACATGTGGGATAGCTTAAATGTGAATAAATCATGAGAAATTTTTGGGTGAACTAATCCTTTAAGATCTATTGAAAGCATTATTCCAGAAAATGATTTCTATCATCCCTCAGTGAGTAAAACACACTCGTACACAGTAATATAATTAAAGATTCTCTGTAATAAAACAATGCACATACAATGACAGTGAATGTATTTACCATTTCATAGCCATAACATGGGTGAAAATGTGTCTCTTTTTAAATGTTGAAAAATGCATTCTATATTGGTCAAAGGTTTTGTCTTAATGTATATAATTTAGTTAAATATTTAATGTCCAGACAATCCCTTAATTATTACTTCGTTTCTTTCGGCAGATTACAAAAGAACATAAAGGACAGATATTCCATGTCTATGCTCAACGTTATCATCACAGAGATCAACTGAATTATTGATGTTCAGTTCTCAGTTGTGTGATTGTTCTGAGCTTTCCTCAGAGAAAGATTATTTTGTTCAATTTGGACACATCTTAGAAATGGTCAAACTATAAGTTGCATGTTTCATGGCAGAATAATGGGACTTTCACTCTCAGAATAATAGAGAACACCAGCCCCACGTGTTGCAACACTTTAAAGAAGGTGTTGTGACAATACAGAGTAGACCAGATACATCTTTGGACAGTTCTGAAAAAAATGTCCATCATGCTCTACTGATGAAACTGATTCAGATGCTCAGTCAGATAAGGACAGTGATGTAGTTCCTGTAGAGAGCTTGACAAAAGTAACTAAGCAAAAAGTAGGGTGTCTGCTATTGAAGTGGCAAACATACTGCATGTATCTGCCTCGTCAGTAGATGAACTGGTAGAAGAACTAAATTTTTGTTCAATTCTGATTCTGTACCTGTTGTTCAATGTATTCAAAATGTTTTTAAAAATCAAAGTCTGCAAGTTGATCAGGCTGTAATAAAAGAGCTTGCTGATGCTGTGTGAATCCAACCCTGTAGGAGTGCATCTTGGAAAGGATGGCATACTAGGAACAGCTTTTAGGAGAAAAAAATTATACAAAGAAAATTTTAGCCAGTTTGAGTATATTTTGAATGCAAATGAGAAGAGAACTTTTCAAAATGTTCCACTGTTGCAGTATTTACAGCAGTTGTTGAGCAAGGAATATAGTTTTGATCAGGTAATTGAGAGTAAAATTCCTCAGGAGAACACCTCAGTAGCAGTGGCACACCTAATTGTCATTTCTTTAAGTCTTTTCAAGATGGTCTGTTGTAAACTGAGAGTGATTTTTGGTCTAAAAAGGAGTGGAAATCTCTAATTCTGTATATTATCTCTAATACTTTGACATTTGTAACCCCCCTTGGAACCTCCCACAGAAATCACAAACTCTGTGGTGTTTTCTGGGTACTTAGCAATCTCCCCCTGGCTCTAACTCGGCACTGTCTTCTATTTACTTGGCTATACTTTTCAAGACAGATGACCTCAAGAAATTTTGCTTTGAAAAACTTCTTGAACCCCTTTTGCGAGATCTGATTATTTTAGAGGAGCAGTACTGTATATCTCATATTGGTGAGTTTATCAAGGGCACGGTGCAATGTGTTGTGGCTGAAAACCTAGCTGCACTCGGTTTAGCAGGGTTTTTTGAGAGTTTTTCAGGAGACTTAATGTGAAGGTTCTGTACAGTGCAGAAATGTGAAATCCAAACACTTAGTGTTTCAACGGGTGGTTTGGGCTTTGCAAAAAGTATATTTATGACAAGCATGTGATGTATGAGGTGGAAAGCTCAACTAATTGTTGATGTGTGAAGGAAGCATGTGTTCTAACCAAGCACCTTTTGCATTTCCAAGTCATAAAATGCTATCCTCCTGATATAGTATACGATCTATTTGAAGGTACTGTGCAGTGGAGCTAGCCAATTGTCTCTCTGCATTGATCTCAAAGAAATATTTTTCACTTTTATCTTCTCAAAAATTTGATTCTGAACTTTCCTTACAAGTGGGCGACAAAACTAACAAGCCTCATGTCATATCATGCACATTCTCAACCAAGAAATCCATAGATGGCAATGCCAATGAAAATTGGTGTTTGTTGAGGTTGTTGCCATTTTTGATTGGCTCACTGTTACCAGAAGATGAGCCTGCTTGGTTGTTGATCTTGGACTGAAAGAACATTGTAGGTCTTGTGGTTGCTCCAGTGCATTCTCACGAGTCAGTAGAATTCTTAAGTTTAAGATTTGTTAACACAGACATCGTTACCAAGAGCTTTTTCCAAGTGCTTCCCTGCTCCCAGAAAATCACTACTTGATGCACTTTCCCCATATGATACAATGCTTTTGGCCACTTGTGTGCATGTGTGAATGATGAGATTTGAAGTGTAGCATAGCTTTTTTTAACAGCTTGCTAGTCACACCAACTGCTTCAAAAATATAGCTCTCACACTATCAGTAAAGCACCAGCTAATGATTGCTTTTCACTTGCATTCATCCAGCCTGAAGAGAGCATTATTTGAAGTAACTAATGTCTCATTGATTGATTCCAGTTGACATATTGAACAAAGAAATTGCTTGTACCGTCAAACGGAGCTATCCATATGTAACGGAGGTTAGTCTAACCAAGACTGTTACCTCGAATGGAATAAGTTACAAAAAGGAAATTATTCTTGTTCATGGCTCACTTGGTTGTCTGCCTGAATTTGTAAAAATAATGCAAATTTGTATTTTTCAAGACAAGTTGAGTTTCATTTGTAAGAAGTTGTGTTCCTGTTACAGAGAGCTTTTCAGATCCTTTGAAGTAAATGCATCACATCTGAGAGAACTGGTCTTCACTGAGCATGGTGAGCTGTTAGATTACTATCCGTTGGCACGCTAATTGGTTGCAGGTGTACAAATGGTGACTTTGAAGAGATACATTAAGATAGCAACGTAATGTACAAATGAAGTTACTAATCCAGTACGTTTAAATCAATCTTTATCAATGTTTTTTTTCACTGCCTGTGCAAATATGCAAATCTTCACTCTAACAATGCTATCATTGTCTTTCTATTAGTTGCCAGAGATTAATGAAGGAAGTGGCCTCCAAAGTGCGTTAGGGTTGAAGATAACTTTGAGAGTAAAGAGTTGTGTACTTCATGAGAAAAATCCACAATGTCCCAAATAATATGAAATTTTAATCTATTTTAAAATTCTAATTCTGTTTTATTAGATTGTATTCTTTCTTTAGGCTATGGCTGGACCAGTGAAACTTAATAATTCTAGCTGATGAAGATGCCAGGAAGTTGATCCTCCATGAAGGAGTGCCCAGTGCTGTTGAGGACCTCTCAAAAAAATCATTGAAACATTGCAACTTGATGGGGATATGCGCTTGCAGTATCAAGATTTTGATTTTGGCAGCGAGTTTAGAAATTTGACATCAGTAAGTGAAATTCAAGACAAAGGGACACTAAAGGTAATTTTCAAAACAAGAAATAAATACCAGGAAAGTTTGAGTTTTTGTCAGGCTGCAGCATCAACTCCTAGTCGCTTAACACCCCGTCGGTCAGATGATACTTCATCACACTCCTCAGATGTCACTGTAATGTTATAATCTCCTGATGCATCATCATCATCCTTATCAAGATCTACCCAAAAGCCACATGTATTCCCAATTCCCAAGATGGCTTGTACAAGACATACGAGATATAAGATGGCTAACCTTCATACCAAGCTAAGAAGTCTTTGTTGCTCTGAAGTTAGAGTGAACTCGTTGAAAAACAAACAGCAAGATCAAAGATTCTGGTTCAAATAATAAAAAGTCTAAGAGCGTAAGTAAATTATTGTCCTCAGGATCCCAAGGAAGAAACATCTGACATTTTGGAGAGGGAACGAGTTGAGCTTTTGACGGAGACCAAGAAGAGAAAAAAAATGTAGAGAACCTTTTCAAACAGAAGACAGGAGGTGGTTCAGGAGAAACCAGTGGTAGCAGAGTTTAAAACCTGATGACCAGCTCTCTTTAATGTAATTGAAGTATGTTTTTTTCCCCCCTCAGCATAGACATGCTTGTCTACTTTGAAATCTACTTTTGTTTCCCCTTATTTCTTGTTAACAGATCAATGCTGAGTTCCCTAGAGGTCAAGTTTCTTGGAATGCTTGACCAATTCTCTGACAAGTTGATGATATTTTTTGCAATAAAGGTGGAGTCCCTGTTAAAACCATCAGAAACATTATGCAACCCATTTCCCAGGTTAGTACATAATAAGGATTTCTTATTTATGAACATGGCTATATAAATTTTCTCTGTGCTTTGATGTCAGATGTGTAGATTAATTTTTTTTTAAGCCAGATATGTCTGTCCACTTGAAGTCAACATGCATTTAATCAATTTAGCTTTTCTGTGGTTTATGTTTTAAACAGAATAACAGCATCGACACACAAAGAGAGTGCATCCTCAAAGTATTGTGTGCATATTGAATAAGGACCATGAAAAGCTCATTAAGGAACACAAGGTAATCAACTGCAGATCTCTCTCAAATCATGTAATTCACTTATATATTTTATTTTCTGTGTACATAGTAGATTATTTTGACAAAACATTAAGCATTTTTCATTTGTTTTTTATGGACACAGGACTGCGATGGCCAGAGTGCCCAAAAACACATGGAGCAGTCAGTAATGGCGATATATGTTGTTCGACATAAAGAGGAGGAACCAGTGGATGAGTCTGTGATCATTAGTGTTGTGATCGAAGGGGTTGAAGTTCTCAGCTTTATGAGGAGTACAGCTGTTGCAGTGTTGCTTGGACTAATTTATGCCTTGGACATTAGTTATCCAAAAGAAGTCAAATCTACATTTGAGGTAATCCAGAAAGTGTTCGTCAACCTAGATGGACACAGACTTCTCCCAAAGTGGCAGGCCCTAAAGAACAAGATGTGAGAGTAAGTCTCTACATATTTATGGTCTACTTAGGACTGGTTCAGAAACTGTTCACTAATTGTTTATGGCCTACTAAAGACAGGTTCAGAAACTGTTTAAATTTATCTTGAATTGAAAACTGGTGTAAGAAAGTGGCAATGGTCACCTGCCAACTGCTGTGGTGCATTCTTTTATGCATACATTTAAGTCATGGACCTTAGCTGTCAAAGATAACTCAAATCTTTAATAGGAGTCATACTGAAAGTGTTCTTGGACTATCACCAAAGGTGCCTAAGGAACAAAATGTTCATGGCATACAGAGACTGGCATAGAAATTGTTCAAGTTAACTTTGGCTAAATACTGGCAAATACTGCCAATTGCTGTGGTGCACTCTGTTCTGCATTATCATGTTTCTGTTAAAACACTATGTAACACACAAATTGCTTTTCTGTTACTGATGTGTGTCATGTGTCCCTCATGTGTTATGTGACATTCATTTTGGTAGTGAGGTTGGTTAATGTTACTGTCTGTTTTCAGTTTATGGCACATGACTGTTTTATCCTCTGTTTAGGATGTTTTAAACTAATGGGTTGTTTTAATGGTAAGACCGACTCACAATCACAATGCAACATAATCACAAAGTGATTTTTTTTCCCTTTCTTTTCATATTGTTTTTAATTGGTTATTGTTCAAAATTTAATTGACACTGGTTGACAGGCATGTTATGCTCAGCATAATGATATATTTCATAGGTCATAATGTTTTGGTCATTACTGGCCATAAGAATCCTCTTCTTCGAACAAGGGGACCGTCCAATTGAGGATCACGTCTGTGAATTTCTCCAGCTGGCGAATTTGGTGCACTATCCTGACCACTCTCTGGTAATTTTCTTCAGGGCTGGTCTTAATAGTGCACTAAAGGGCTGATGCCTCCGGCGGATCCTCAATGGATGCTGTGCGAATTTGTGGAGGTGGCTCTGCAACTTTGCGGCTCCCCTTTCACTGTGGGTAGGGAGGATGAGGACATCCTCCCACAATGGACGCCCTCCAGCCTTCCACGGCCCCAGTCTCCAAGCCTTCCATGGCACCAGTCTTCAAGCCTTCCACAGCCCCAGTCTTCAAGCCTTCCACGGCCCCAGTCTCCTAGCCTTCCACGGCCCCAGTCTCCAAGCCTTCCATGGCCCCTGTCTCCAAGCCTTCCACCGCCCCTGTTTCCAAGCTTTCCATGGCCAGTGCCAATGCCTCTTGAGACCCAAATCCTCCATCCTCCTGTGGCTTCATCTCCGGACCCATCTCCGGCTCCACCATCGAGACCGCAAGTCCCTACTCCTGCTTCCTGCGGTGGGCTCCACGCCGGGGCCGGGCCGAAGGGGCGGGCTGCGGCGGAGCCGGTGCAGTCACCACAGGGGATGCCCTAGACGACGAGCAGGCGGGGTGCGGGATCTTGAGCCGCGCTGGGGCAGGATGTGCCGGATCACCTCCGTCTACTGCTTCACTGCCGAGAACTGCTGTGCAAAGTCCTCGACGGAGTCGCCGGATAGGCCAACCTGGGAGATAGGGGCAGCAAGGAACCGTGACTTGTCGGCCTCACCCATCTCGACCAGGTTGAGCCAAAGGTGGTGCTCCTGGACCACTAAGGTGGACATCGCCCGCCCGAGAGACTGCACCGTTACCTTCGTCGCCCGGAGAGCGAGGTCGGTCGCCGAGTTCCTGCATCAAATCTGGGGCGGAAATACCTTTGTGCAGTTCTTTTAGTGCGTTGGCTTGGTGGACCTGCAGAAGAGCCATGGCGTGCAGGGCAGAAGCAGCTTGTCCAGCAGCACTGTAGGCTTTGGCCGTCAGGGACGACGTGAACATGGCTGAATCCTTGATTAGATTTTGTTTTAAAAGGATATATAAGTGTGAGAAGAGATAGGGAGGAAGGTAAAGGTGGAGGGTGTGTCACGTTTTTAACGTGCCTTATAGAATTTTGGAGAAAGGGGTAACAATGGAATATATAGTAGTGGAAATATGGATTGAAAAGAAGAATTATGTCATAATAAACTTTTATAATCTATGTAATAGGTTAATACAGGAGAGTATGGATGAAATAAAAGGTCTAAGTGGTGAAAGGGTGATATGGTGTGGGGATTTTAATGCCCATAATACTTTATGGGGAGGAATAATGACAGACACAAATGGTCAGGTTATTGAAGAGCTGATGGAAAGGAAAAACTTTGTTTGCTTAAATGATGGAAACTCCACATGAATGGATGTGAATTCAGGAAGGGAATCAGCAATAGATCTAACAATTGCTTTAAATACATTAGGAGGAATAATAAATTGGGAAGTAAAGAAATGTACAGTTGGTAGTGATCATTTTCCTATAATAAGTACAATTGTAAATAATGAGATAAGGAGGGAAAAACGAGCAAATACAGGAAAACGTCATGGTTACTTGTATAACCTCCGTTCCCTGATGGAGGGAACGAGATGTTGTGTCGATGTAGTGACACTAGGGCTCACTCTTGGGAGCCCGAGACACCTCTGGTCTTTGATAAAAGGCCAATGAAAATTGGCGAGTGGTATTTGCCACTCCCCCGGACATACGGGTATAAAAGGAGCTGGTATGCAACCACTCATTCAGGTTTTATGCTGAGGAGCTGATATAAGGTCCGGCCATTTCAGCGGGTAGTTCAGCATTGTGGCAGGAGGGACACAATGTCTCATTCCCTCCATCAGGGAATGGAGGTTACACAAGTAACCATGACGTTCCCTATCTGTCACTCACTCGATGTTGTGTTGATGTAGTGACACTAGGGGTCCCTATACGAAACGCCACAATTGGCTGAACTGTGTTACGTGAACTGGCGGTGTGTGGTGGGCAGACTACTGTGTGCCTCATAGCCAGCACACCAGGTTGACATGTAACCTCCCCCAACATAGTTATGAGTGTAGAACAGCCCTTTGGGGACAAGTTGACTACCCAAAAGATAGAGACAGGCTTAACCCAGTCGTGGCCTCTTTTCCCCTTCTCTTATTTCCACTCCCTAAAAAAGAAGGGGGATTATCCGACTGGGCCGCCAGGTCTAGGCGGGGGGTGTCCTTCCCAAGGGGAAGACTCCGCGGAGATCACACCTCGCCCAAAGAGAGGGGGGGATATTTAAGTGGAAGAATACGTCACATGGTCTTTCCAACCATGTGGAGAGTCTTCAAGGTAGATCCTACCCAATGGGGGAGGAGTTACTACAAACATGGAGACTGGGGCAGAGGGGCTCTGCCAAAGGAAGACGCAGTTTGCCAACAGGGAAATGAATTAGCGGAAGATATATATCGCATGGAGTTAGCCTTACAGGGAACCGCCACATGCGGAGCACCTACCCCAGAACAGGACTCTTAGTTAGCACGTATACTGGGCCGGCAGTGAGCCTCTCCGAAAGCTCGACTGCCACAGGGCTCGGAGGAAGTCAACCAGGGAACAAAATTAGTGAACACTACTGGGAATTAATGGCGCATGTCTTCAGCTCAAAAGGAGGTGGAAGGTGCTATGTGCAAGTGATACACCCGGTCGGCTATCCCGGGCTTATCTGCTTGTGTTGCGTGCCACTACCTGGGACGAAACCGGTTCCACCCGGAGGTTGTAGAACCTTGCAAAGGTGTTGGGTGTTGCCCAGCCTGCTGCTCTGCAAATGTCTGTTAGAGAGGCACCCCTGGCCAGGGCCCAGAAAGCCGCTACACCCCTGGTAGAATGGGCTCATAGCCCTACCGGGGGCGGCATGTCCTGGGCGTGATATGCCATAGTTATGGCATCAATGATGGCAGCGCTTCCTTTCCGCTGTGCACCAAAGCAGACAAAGAGCTGCTCAGAGATTCTAAAGCTCTGCGTGCGAGCTCCAGACACAGCAACGACATGGCTGAATCTGCCTCCTCCTGGGGCAGCACTTGCAGGTTCACCACCTGGTCCCTAAAAGGGGTGGTGGGAACCTTGGGCACATAGCCCGGTCGGGGTCTCAGGATCACGTGAGAGTAACCCGGACTGAAATCCAGGAACGTTTAGCTGACAGAGAACGCTTGCAGGTCTCCTACCCTCTTGATGGAAGTGAGCGCAGTCAGGAAGGCAGTCTTCAAGGAGAGTGCCTTAAGCTCGGCTGACTGCAAAGGCTCAAAGGCCTTAACAGTGCAAGGGCTGCCTCTGCGACCTTCGTGAAGACGCGAGGGGACAGGGACAAGCCGAAGGGGAGGACCTTGTACTAATATGCCCGACCGTCGAACGCGAACCGTAGGAAGGGTCTGTGTCCAGGTAAAATCGAGATGTGAAAGTACGCGTCCTTCAGGTCTACTGCCGCAAACCAATCTTGATGCCGGATGCACGTCAAAATGTGCTTTTGCGTCAGCATCTTGAACGGGAGTCTGTGCAAGGCCCGGTTCAGAACTCGCAGGTCCAAGATTGGCCGCAACCTACCGCCCTTCTTGGGAATGATGAAGTAAGGGCTGTAAAACCCCTGTCTCATCTCGGCTGGAGGGACAGGCTCTATCGCGCCCTTCTGTAGGAGGAATGTCATTGAAGCCCAATCACCTTCAGCGTCAACCAGGGCGGCCTCATACCCATAGGTAGAAGGACCAGCGGGGGGAACAGCTGAAGTGGCTTTCCCTCGAAAGAAGGAAAGCCGCGACCGCAACATTGCCATGGTCATGTTCTCGCAATGAGAACATGAACCATCCATGAACGCTTCTTCAACGTGATTTTGGCCCATGCACATGAGGCAGTGATCGTGACCGTCAGAGGCGGAGAGGTAACAACCGCATCCAGGAACTGCACAGAGACGGAATGGCATCTTTAAAAAGACGCGTCTTTAAAAAGACATTCAACGTCACTGTGCCAGCTCTAATAGAGGAAATATACTCTTTAGAGGAAATAAACTCTTTTAAAGCACTGTCGAAGTGCCCAGGGGCGTAGTCTGCAGTGGAGTGCAGAGTGGAGAGAAAGCCGCTGGAATACGCCGTATATCCAACAGCACACGCTTCTGAAGAGGTGAATGGATCAGTAGTAGTATTCAGCTTGCTGAAATACAACCGCTCGGCTCCGAAGAAAAAATCTGAATGAATCCACATTCCAGCCTCCCTTTTATACCCGTATGTCGGGGGGAGTGGCATGCAAATTCTACTCGCCAATTCTCATTGGCCTTTTCTCAAAGATCTGAAGGTGTCTCGCGCTCTCAAGATCGACCCCTAGTGTCACTACATCGACACAACATCGAGTGGGTGATAGAAGGGGAAATGAAAGTAACAAATCCTGGACAAGATGAAATAAGTTATTTTATGTTAAAAAAGTTAAGTGAAGAATCACTTGGGGTAATATTAAAGTTTTATAACAGAATATGGGAAGAAGGGATTTTACCTCAGAGTTGGAAGGAAGCTTTAATTATTCCTATAAAGAAACCAGGTAAAGATCCAAATGTACCACTAAGGAGCCGTTTACATGACAAAGATTTCAACTAAAAATGAAAAACTTTTTATGCGTTTTGGCTGGTTGTTTACACGACAACGGCGTTTTGGGGGCTGAAAATGCAAACTTTTGAAAACGGGTTTCAAAGTGCAAGTTTTTGAAAATGATGCCGTTATCATCTCCGTGTAAACATACAAAAACGCGAATTTGTGAAAACGATGACGTCATGCGCACATGTATTACGTGTTATATAAAGAATGATGGATTGATGGGCATACATTTGAGATGTATAATGATCAATATGAATACTGGTGTCTGTGCAAATAACAATAATCAACAGTTTATTCACTTGGAGTGTTTTGTATGTAGTGTGAACATTGTACAGAACCTGCAGTTTGAAAATCTTGAAATTAATGTATGGATTCAGATGGGAAAAATTTATTTGTATTTTAAATGTTATTTATCTATTTACTTAATTTTATTTGATGTACCTTTACCCTGCAATTCATTCACCCACCGCTTATGTATATAGCCTATAGACAGAGATGTGATGCCATGTACAGTATTCAATGATATGCTTAGAATATGAAAACATGAGGCAGTGAAAATGCATGTTAGATCCAGTGTATCCAGTGTACTTCTCCGTCAGAAGATATCCATATATCAGAGATCTGTCTGATATCCTAAACCAGTCAACATCAACAGCTTGTTATGTTAACTTACTCTCCTACCAGCCCAAGAGTCAGCAAGGGGAATACAAAAAAAGGCAGGAGACGAAGTGAAGGTAAAAATGAGCAGAGTTTATTGAATAATCTTGAGAGTTCAGTCTATAGGCATGCGCGCGAGTACTTCAAAACAACGCGCGAGACATTCAAACTACAATGGCTGACTACAGGACTGTGTTTGTGCTGCTCAAGATTTTTGTTGCTTCTCCAACAAAGTAAATGTGTTAATAAAGCAACCTCATCGTATGTCCAGACAAAACTGCTTGATGCTTTCGCCATCTTCATTGTTTGTATTTACCGCTCTGTGGAAGAATGCTTATGTGCGCAGGCATGTAGTGTTTCTTTACAAAGTGACATCGCCAACTACTGGCCTAGCATGCATAATACAGCCTTTTTAGTCGTTTTCGCGGATCCGTGTGAACGGGGATCATTTTGACAATTTTGTCGTCTGTATGCAAAACTTTTTAAAAACGCAAAGGAGAAACCTTTCCATTTTTAGTGCATTGTTGTCGTGTAAACATACCCTAAATTACAGACCAATAGCTTTAACTACACATTTATGTAAATTAATGGAAAAAAATGATTACTGACTGGCTAATGTATCATTTGGAGAAAATTAAGTTATTTTCTCCGTATCAAAGTGGATTTTGATGCGGAAGGGGAACAATGGATTCAATAGTGAGTTTGGAATTGGATATAAGGAAAGCCTTGATAAATAAAGAAACAGTAGTAGCAATTTTCTTTGATATTAAAAAGGCTTATGATATGTTATGGAAGGAAGGTTTGCTGATAAAATTTGATCAGACTGGAATAGGTGGTAGGTTATATAATTGGATAAAATATTTTTTTAAGAGAAAGAAATCTAAAAGTGAAGATTGGAGAATATATATCAGAATAAATGGGGATTTAAATTCTCTGTGGAGAAAACCAAATATATTTTCTTTACAAATAAAAAGATAAGTAGAGATATAAATCTAAAATTTATAATAAGGAATTAGAACAAGTTAAAGTGATAAGATTTCTTGGAATATGGTTTGATATGAAAATTACATGGAGTACTCACATAAATAAGATGGAAGAGAAATGTAAGAAGATTTCAAATATAATGAGGTTTGTTTCAGGTCGTGAATGAGGGGCTGATAGAATGGCACTGAAAACCATTTATTCTACAATGATAAGAGCAATACTAGACTATGGATGTATGGCTTATGGATCAGTATCTAAATCACAATTAGGAAAATTAGAGAGAATTCAGTCAAAAGCATTAAGAATTTTTTGTGGAGCTTATCCTTCTTCTCCAGTACCAGCATTACAGGTGGAGATGGGAGAGATGCCAATCCACTTAAGAAGGAAGCAACTGATATTGACATACTGGGCAAACATATTTTTAGAATAAAACTTAAGGATAGTCACCCTGCAAAAAAGGTCCTAGAGGCATGTTGGGAACATGGGAAATGGAAAATTAATAGTTTTGGCTGGGTTATTAAGGATTTAGTCCAGGATATGAAATTAAACGAGTATAATGTTACCCCAGAGGTAATATTACCATCAATACCTCTATGGATCTTACCACAGCCAAACATTGATTTATTCCTATTGGAAGCAAGACAAGATAAGGGTCAAAATGCATTAGAGGCAGAATTAACAAAGGAGTATATATGGACTAAGTATGAAAGTTATATACAGGTTTTTACAGATGCAACTAAAGATTCAGGGAAAGGTCAGGTGGGGGTAGCATAAAAATAAAAGATATGGGATTAAACGAAACTCTCATATGTTCAGATTCAAGCTCTGCCCTGTTAAGACTGGAAGCTCAACAGTCTGAAACTAGACAAGATATATTGATGGAGATTCTTCAGATATTATATATAATGCAGCAGACAAATAAGACAGTTCAGTTTTTATGGGTTCCTGCGCATATTGGAGTATCAGGGAATGAGGAAGCAGATAAATTAGCAAAACAAGTTATGGCAAAGGAAAATATAGACATGCATATAATGTATAGTAAATCAGAACTCAAATCAATAATAAAAAAATGAGTTAAATCATAAATGGCAAGTTTATTGGGATAATGCAATAATACAACCATTAGTAGGAAGAGGAAGGAATTCAGGTGGGAGGAGAAAAGAAGATTGTATTTTATGTAGACTCAGACTGGGACATACAGGACTTAACTCAATGTATATAATAGGAAAACTTCTTACAGGATTATGTGATTGGTGTGGAGTTAGAGAAACAGTGGAACATGTATTAATACAGTGTAACAGATATACAGAGGAAAGAAATAAGCTAACAGATGAATTACAGAAGAAAGGAGAACAGCAATTAACCTTAAAGTAGCTTTTAAATCCAGTAAGATGGGATAGTCTATTAATACAATTTCTGAATAGATCTCGGTTAATTGAAAGAATATAGCCTCTTTTTTCTCCTCTCTCTGGGCAGTGAGGCACTTGGGGCTGAAAATGGTCGAGCTGAACATGCAGTGCCATCGGAAGCATGAGTCCTGAAAGGTCTGGGGAGAGAAAGAAAAGAGTCTCTGATCCATAACCCACAGTAGATGGTGGTAATGCTCAATTTAAGAATGCGAGACACCAATAAAAAAGAAGAAGAAGAATTCCGGCAGGTGGTGTTGATTAGCATCTGCGTGGCTCCGCGTGGAGCCAGTTAAATCCAAACGGATTATCGTTAGTAGTTCTTTCATCTCACTTTGTTGTTGTGCGTACAGTATATAACAAGTAAGTGGAATTTATACACATTGTATATCTTGGGGTTATTTTGTGTTTGTATTAATTTAAAGAAGAATAGTATGTGTATATCATGCCTGTTTATATTCACAGTCTGATTGTTTGTGTATTCGTGTATAGTCGGTAATGGGGCCGGATGTAGGCATGGGCAGGGGTGGGCTGAGCCCACCCAAATGTGAGTCTTGCCCACCCAATCAAACATTTTGGAAACATGGTTTAAAATAATAATAATAATAATAATTTATATATATATATATATATATATATATATATATATATATATATATATATATATATATTCCAATTTGTGCATTGGTTAAAAGCAATATGGGGGTGGGCTGTGCATTGCAAACATTAAGGCTGGGCTGTAGACTGCCCAACCAATCACAAAACAGCACAGAAAATATGTAGTGTTTTTCTATTTTTGTCATTGGCCGAAAGCAATGACACATTCAAGAAGTGGCTGCTGCAAACCAGAGAGCCCAAGACATCATGTGAGCGATATTTTTGTGCAATGCATAGGTTTTTAATGCCCATAAAGACCATCTCGGTGTGCAGTGACCATGTGGCTGCTATTAATGTACCACAGGCTCCCTCTTATCAAATATCTCCCTGACTCCCTCTCCCTCCACATCAGCTCCCCAAAATCGTGCTGCGGGTGTTCATGAAATACTGGACCTGAATTATAAAGTAGAGATCTGCACGGGATGGATTTTCAGACCCGCTCCCACGAGATTCTCTCCCACTCCCGCAAAAAATATGTAATATTTTGTCCCGCTCCCGCCTGCAAGCCTGCAGGTAGTGGTCTGCGCAAATTTTTCAGTCCCAGTCCCCTAAGATTCTGTCCTGCTCTAGTATCAGGCTTTTTTTTTTCTTTTTTCTTGTACAATTCCCACCTGAAAAACAAAAAACAAAAACGAGGGAGAGTGATACACTTTATCATTCTAACATTGCCAAATATCTGATTGACCTTTGGTTGGTTTCAAAGCTTTGTTTGTACATTTCTTTTAATAAAGCGTTAACATCCATAGCACTTTCCACTGCATGGAGCACAAGGAAAAATTTGTATGAATTAGCCACCAACCCTGCGCCTGTAAATAGTTTATTTTTTGTTGGTCTTGCGCAATAGAAGAATAACACTCTTTACCTAAATACATTAAATACATTTGAGGAACATCTGTTTTGTTGTTTAGATATTTATATTTTGCGTGAATCCCGTAAGTCATTTTTTTCTCCTGCTCCTGTGCACACCATCCTGCACCACACTCTGTTGCGCCAGGTTCCATTGAATCTGCGGCCATTAATAGCTGAAAGTACCGTATGTGATCATGATTCATGGCTGGATACAGTGTTTTGCAGGACGTGTGCTTCTGTTGTTAATTCGGTGTCAATGAGAGATGCTGTCTGTCTCCTCGTGTCTTGCATCTTTTTTATATAATTTTTTTTACAGTGCTGTGGTAGTTTGCTCTTTATTGTTTGTCATTGCATTTTAAACTTTTTGCCATGAAAATAACTTTTGGTGCTTACATGGCATTACTTTTCATCCAAATTCCTGTATTTCCTAAGTGATTTTACACAGTTTCATTGGTAAAAATATCAATACCCTTTACTACCCTACAAAGGCCGTACTCATTAACTAACATTAAAACTGAGAAAAATGGCTTGAATTATTTTGATGTGGATTTGTAGTTACTGCATTTTCATACAATGGTTACTCTGAATTTCAGCAAATGAGACAAACTCATCTGTCACCGGACAGATCATAAGAGACCTGTTTCATTCAAACTCTATTTTGCGTTTTGCCTTTGTGGGGCAGGATCGGATCATTGCTTATTACATTTCAGTCAAACTGAAAAGTCAAACAAAGAATCGTCATTTAGTATTATATAATTACTTTACGCAGTTCCCATCTGTGTCAAATTTTAGGTTCTTAATCTTGATCTCTCCGTTTAATATATTTCCTTTCACTCATCCTTTTCCTCCTTGATATTATTTCACTCTACTCCATCCTTGCATTCGTGGGGACTCTGATTTGTCTTTGTAATTTGCTTTAAAGCTGTAATTCTAATTACTCTGAAAGTGTACATTTGTCAGGGCCCACTTCAATCTTATGATTATATACAATGTTTATAAATTTATTTATTTCAATATATTTTTTTTAATATGGGGAACAAGTGTAAAATATAGTTATTGGGCCTTATGATCTTGACAATTGCGCCATGTCACTCCAATTAAAGACATTAAATTTGTAGTCGGAGTAACCCCCCCAATCCCAAATGCCCACCTGTAACATCCCCTCGCCCACCCTAGCATAGCTGGCAAGAGCCGGCCATGGTCTGTACATTTATATGCAAATGTTGAACATTGTTTAAGGATGTACTCATGTTTATGCACAGTGTTGCCATTTATTTAGTTCTGATCATGTATATTGTTTATTGTTGTTAATAATAATAATTATTATTATATGCCTTATTTCAGAAACCACACATACACTCTTTTTTAACTGATTGGCCCATTCTGTGGATAATATGGTGACAATAAAAGGGTCAAAGGACATTTAAGCTGCATTCTTGTCTCTAACTGGACATCTGTGGTGAGCTAGACTTCAACTGGCATCCCCTATTGGTTAAGGCTGTTAAAAGCAACCAGTTTTATATGGTCCTTCAGAACAGATCTTTCCCCAGCTATGGAGATGCAGCAATCAGTGCAAGATCCTGTTTTGTGGATCAAGAGGCAGACAACCCTTCCAGCACATTTGCAAGATTATGATTTGACTGGGTATAATTTACCCAGACCCTTGTCACCACCCAGCTATTCCCATAATAACCCTTGTGCTACTTCATCTATAGAGGATGTTGGAGGAGACCCTCAACAGGCAGCAGAATATATTAGTGAGCAGCAAAGTCCACATCAGTGGTATATCAACGATCATTGGGACCATCGCATGGAAGCCCTGCATCAAGAAAATGCTGATTTAAGGAAACTTCAGAAGAGCCTGATGATTACAGTTCAGCAGCTACAGGAGGAGAAGAATGAGCTTAAGCAGGCTAACAGTCAATATATGTCCCAGATGGGCCAACTTCAATAAAAGGTACGACAGTTGCAAAGTTGGCAAACAGCAGCAAAACATCACCAGTTACTAAAACCAATTCCCGTACCTTGTCAGTTGAAGGCACAAGACCACCCAAGACCAGTGCCAGCCCCACAGAGGCCACGATTAGCTGAGACAGCACCAAGTGCTAATTGGGTCCAAGCTCCTCATGGTTCACCACAGGACAGTAGTCTGTCAGGGAGATCAAGGTCAGAGTGTTCAAGCAGTCCAAAAAGTCTCTCCCCTTCAATAGATGACATGAGAGACCTGTGTCTTGGCTCTCTGCACCACAGAAGAGTTAAAGCCAGCTCACACAGAATGAAACTGACTGACAGGGGAAGGGATGGTCTATATTATGCCAAGGCAGTAAATAAAGGTAATGTTCAATATCCTTCTCAGTAACCTCACTCTGTAAAATGGCAAAACCAGTCACCCAGAGGTAGGATAATGCAACAACTCTTCAAGTCTATCACCGACTAGCCAGAAGAGAATATATCATGGACCTACTCCTACCATACCAGACTTGATCCACCCAAACCTCAGAGAGTTTGAATGGCTCAAGATTGCTCTAGACAACATTCTGCCAGTTGATGCCACGGAGTGCTTTAAATTCCAAATTCTGCTAGACCATCTCAAGCTTGAAGAGGCTCTGCTGATTGCCGAATCCTACAGCAGTTCACATAATCCTTATACTAACACCATGGATGCCCTCAAACAACAGTATGGCCAGCCACATAAAACTAGCATTACAGCACATAGTGGAATTAATGGACAGACCAAACATCAATACTGGAGATATTAAAACCTTTCAACTGCATTGAGGGAGAAATCACTGGTGGGTATGCTGCGACAGCTTAGGAGGCCAGATACTGTGGAATTAAGATGTGGATCTCATGTGTCCAGGCTACTGGGTAAACTGCCACATGATCTGCGATCCAGTTTCCGCAGATTAATTTACCCATATAATGTGACCATCCCTACCCTCCTAGTTAGAATATGAGAATAGACTAGTTAGAATATGAGATTCAAGTGCAGGAAGATACCACTAGGTATTCAAGCCACTCTAGTAGGGAGTACCCAACCAGGTTATCTCTGGACCAGCCAAGAAAGTCAAAGTCTTTTTGCATAGGAACAGATGTTCTACTTAGCACTGAGAAAGTGCCTTCAGCTCCTCCATCACCTGTTACTACACTCAACAATGGCTAAGCCCTACTGACCTTACTGTGATAATAACAAGCACTCCTTGAATAACTGCACATTTTTCTCAACTTACCACCCATCAGAGGCAGAATTGGATTAAGGGACAGAACCGATGTTGGCACTGTGGTAGGGGACATCGATCTCAGGATGCGCTGAAAGACATGTAAGAGTTGTCACTTACTTGTGCTCCATGAAGTCAATGAACGAAACCATGAAAATTCTGTGAATATGGAGGACGGAGACACACTGGCTAGCCATCACATAGGAGGACCGCCCCCTCCGTTTCCTTTGGAGAGACCTGCAAAGGGATTTGCAGCCCAGAGTCTATGAATGGAAGTCCTCAACTTTGGAACTACAAGTAGCCCGTGTTATGCTGTCTTTGCTCTGCAGAAGCATATACTGGAAAGTAGCCAACCTGGGGAAGATGTAAACCACTCAATACTTAAAGCATTTTATGTGGACAATTATCTTCAGAGTCTGCACTCTGCAACTTGTCAACGAGGAGCTTTGGTTCATCCACAAAGTATTTTGACGGAAGGAGGATATGAGCTCAGGTAATGGGCTAGTAATGTACCCTCAGTCATCAGCCATTTACCAGCGGTAGCCAGGTCCAATAATGCTGAGCAGTGGATTGCCCTGGGTAACACTGTCACTCATGAATCAGTGCTTGGACTTCTATGGAACTGCCAAACAGATTCACTGACCTATAAGCTTCGTGCCATATAGTGCCATAATGTCACCATGCACAGTATCTCTAAAGTGCTTGCTAGCCAATACGACCCCATTGGTTACATCATCCTGTACACCAGTTATGCCAAGCTAATAGTCCAGCAACTGTGGGACAAAAAGAGAGTGTGGGATGATCCTAAATTACCTGAGGATCTACTGAATGCTTGGAAGATTTGGGCATGGGAGCTCCATGACCTTCAAAAGATTGTCTTACCTAGATGCAACTGCAGCCCAGATATGGATGATGTTTCAAATCAGTGGGATATTCATATATTCTGTGATGCTTCCGAGCATGCTTATGGGTCTGTTGCCTACCTTAGAACTGAGGACAAGCATGGTGAAGTGGAGATCACATTCATAGTAGCTAGATCAAGAGTGGCCCCAAGAAACATAGGCCAATATCTCATCTAGAGCTGTGTGCAGCACTTACGGATGCCCAGTTGGCCAAGGTCCTCCAGAATGAGCTGACTCATTCCATCCATCAAGTTATCCTTTGGACAGATTCCACCACAGTTCTTGCCTGGCTACAGTCCGACTCCTGTCGATTTAAAGTTTTTGTTGGTACAAGAGTGGCAGAGATTCAAGACTTTACCAACTCTTGTAGCTGGCACTATGTGGATTCACAAAATAACCTTGCTGATGACATCACACGAGGAAAAAGGCTGGCAGAGCTGGGGCCACAAAGTCTTTGGTATAAAGGGACCCAATTTCTTCATTACTTGCCTGATCAGTGGCCTGTTACACCTCCATCTGCTCTTATTAGAAGTGAAGAACTGAGAAATCCTACCTTCTGTGGTCTGACCAATACTATAGGTCATTTACCCATACCTGATCCAAGCACATTTATGACTTTTCAGGAGTTACTGACTGTAACTGCTGAATGTCTCAGGAAAGGAGATGGAACTGATCTCTCAGCTGATGACTAACAACAGGCTGAAAGGGCCATCCTTCAGCAAGCACAATGGGAAAACTTCCCCTTGGACAGGAAAGCCACTTGGCAGCAACAGTTGACTTCTTTGACTTGTCCCAGAAATTGACAATGCAACTTAACTTCTCAGGATAGGAGATCACCTTCACCGTTGTGAAGATATTGAGCCTGAGTTAATGCATCCCATTGTACTTGACCCCCATCATATGGTCACTAAACTTCTCAATAAAGATTATGATGCCAAGTTGCTTCACCCAGGACCTGAATGAATACTAGCTGAAATGCGTAGGAAATACTGGATTCTCAGAGGCAGAGAAGCAATCCGACATTACCAGCGCAAAGAATGTGCAGCATGTCAAAAATTGTGTAAGAACCAAGATGTGCCCAAAACAGCAGATCTGCCTCCAGTGAGGTTACGCCTATACAAACCTGCTTTCTATTCAACTGGTATTGACTGCTTTGGGCCATATACAGTAAGAGTCGGTCACAGAACTGAAAAGAATTGGGGCATTCTGTTTAAGTTTATGAATACCCATGCCGTTTAAACTGACCTTCTCATGACTGTGGATACAGACTCCTTCCTTATGGCCCTTAGACGTTTCATAGCTCGAAGAGGCAAGCCATTTGAACATAAGTCAGATCAGGGCAGCAATTTTAAAGGGAGATAAAAAGGAGCTGAAGAAAACACTCACTGCACTAGAACTACAGAACTACAGAAACAGCAAGCAAGCCATCAAATCTGATTTTGCTTCAATCCACCTCATGCTCCGCACTTCAGTGGATGTTGGGAGAGGGAGATTCGCTCACTGAAGCAAGCCCTGCAAGTCACTTTGGGGACACATTCCATACCAGAAGAGGTCTTTTGCATAGTACTTACTGAAATTGAGGGAATTCTGAATTCTAAACCTCTAGGGCGGGGATGGGCAACTGGTGGCCAGCGGGCCGTATACGGCCCTCTGTATCATTGAATACGGCCCATCGGACAAGACTGAGGGTTTATTAATTTTTTCTTTGAAAAAGGGATTATGTAAAGATTGCATTCAGTTTATGATGTTATTACAACTATTGACCAGAAGAGGTTGCTTGTTCTTAGCAGACCTGCTGATCACTTTAGGATTCTAGCATGCAACATCTTACACTTGCTCATCATTTATAAGGTAAATTGAACTAAATTTTACCACAGCTTGTCAGCAACATAGTGTGCACTATTGTTAATGTATGCAGGTGGAACCCATGTCTTTTGTTTGCCTGGATACGAAATCTGTCATTTAACATTTCAATTTGATTCACAAAAACACCATTGATCAAATGATCAAAGAGGCATACAGTATGAGAGATACACCAGAGCTGCTCTCCTCACAGATGTAAAGGGTACAAGGGTAAAAGTCATCAAAAGTTTTTATGAAATCCGAGACAGTGCGGGAATCACCAAAGACGTCTAATGCTGTTTCACTCGTACTTGTGAAAAACGAAAAAGTTTTTATAAGAGGGAGAAACTTTGAAGAAATGCGCAATTGAGATGCCTGACTGACTGTTGAAAAGTCTTGCGAATAGAGAGAATGTTCTCTGATGCACAGGACTGTTCGTTCCGTGCATTATCCAGTATTGTTATTGATGATAATATTTAGATTTTAACTAATACCTATAAGCTGTTTTATGAGGTGGGGTTGAAAATGTTGTCTGTTCATTTGTGTGTTTGTCTGTTGCAAATGCAGACAATACAAATGAGAAATTTTCTTGAAAATGTAAGTCTGAAGTATATTGCTTGTCAACTGAACATGAATTTGTACATGTGAAAGGCAAGTTTTAGTAAAAACACAAGTTACAAAATAATTATATTAGTTTTTATAAATATTGTTAAATAAAAAATGTAATATAGGTAACAAAATCTTTAAAATAGCATTGCATTAGTTGTGCATAGATTACCCACAATAATGAGGAAATTGAGTAAAGGGGTGAACATTGTTAGAGTGCGGATTTGTAATCTGGCCCCTTTGTAGAAAGTAGAAAAAATGTTGACCCTCGCCCCCTTCAAAGTTGCCCATCCCTGGTCTATAGGTTGCACCGATTCCAGTTGTTACAGCAGCGTCAATCTGTAAGTATACTGTAAACAAATTAAGCAAATAGATCAATGTAACACTGGTGTGTAATGACTGAAATACACTGAAAAAAAATTTAATAATAAATATCCAGTGTATATTTTTTCCTGTTATCCCAATGAGGAAAAACTGTCATTTCATAAAATGCTTTTTTCTTTTCTTACAGACTATACAACCGCAGCCAAAAATGTTAATTTGCTTTCTATGGAAGCTGAGGAGTGCCATTTTAAAAAAGAATGAAGGAATAAATTATCTATTAATCTGAAAATAAAAATGTGAATAAACCAATTTATAAATGGATAAATAAATAGACACATTTAAATGTGAATAAATAAACCAATATATAAATGGAAAAATAAATAGACACATTTAAATATGTTCATTTAATTCATGTTTTAAAATGTACTTATATTTAGCAATAAAACAGCACATTAATAAGTCATTTTTAAATTAACTTTTTTAATTGCTTTTTAAAAAGCATTTGTCAGTTGCTTTTCTTCATCCATTTTCCAATTGCTTTCCTTTATTGTTTGAATTTTCCTTTTCTTTTTCCATTTGTCAATCTGTACCTGCTGAAGCCCAGGAGTGCCAATTAAATTTTTTTATTGAAAATAAACATTTTAATAAATAAGTCATTTTATAAATGGACAAATAAAAAGACACATTTAAATGTGTTTATTTAATTCATGTTTAAAATTGTCATATTTAACCATAAAATTGTGCATTAATAAATCATATTTATTTGATGTTTAAAATGCCATTAAATGTAGCAATAAATTAGTACATTAATGATTCTTTTAAATGCACTTTTTAATGCACTTTTAAGCATCTTTTAAATTGCATCTTTAAAAGGTATTTGGCAATTGCTTTTCCTCATCCATTTGCCAGTGGCTTTTCTTTTTCTTTTTCGTTTTGCTTTTCCTTTATCTTTATCTTTATCCCTTTTCTTTTCCTTTTCCTTTTCTTTCTCCAATTGAGAATAGAGAAAAAAAAATGCCATTGGACTGTTGACTCATCTTGACACACCCTCTTTCCCACGTGCCACTCAAAGAGGATGTAAGATGGCCTGTCATTGGATGACGGTATGAACAGTTTACGGGATATTATTGGATCTGTGAATCCCGCGCATAAGAAACAGATGTGAAGCATATCAGAAGTTAATGGTGGCTCGTTTACTGTTTCTGTGAAATGCTGAACGTGGCCCTACCTGAGAGTACACTGTGATACATGTCCAGGATGGGAGCTGGTAATAGTGATGCTGTCAACAGAACCAGTCTCCTGACCCGCGCCCCGAACTGAAACACACGACAGAGGTGAGCAAGGGCGAACAGCTCGAGTCACTGGAGAAAGACGATAGCCGATTGAAAAAAATGCACACCCCTGTCAGTTATATTACATTCATTTTAAAACACTGTATGATCATCTTTAAATATTAAATTTTTATTAAAATAATTGCCTGTGTATGTTTGAGAAAAGGCGGACTCTCGGAATGACGATCAGCTGAGGATACGGAGAAGGCAAGCGAGCACACTTTTGTGGAACAAATGGTAGTGTTTAAACTAATGTTGTGTATTACTTTATGTGTATTACGAAAGTGTTTCTTTCAAATGAAAATTAAAAAATATATATATTTTACACACCATCCTGCTGTGTATATCTGTTTATAATGTCGCAAATAAAGTTTGTACTGAATCTTTTGTTGTGCTCACCTTCATAAAGATGTTTATTTACTGACAGTAGCTATACACACAGTAAATACACAATGTACACATTCTTTTATCACATCCCTCTTTTGCAATTGTAGTCTGGGTCTTATGGATTTAACATATTAAATTTGAATTCTGCATGAATTTACATTTTAATTGTACCTGAATCGATTATGTTTTAGGCTAAATTTAATTAATACAGATAAGGGCAATTAACATGTCAAAGATGTTTGAGGTAAAATGTCCAAGATTTAGGCCAGACATTTTCAGAGAGAAAAAAGCAATAATCAACAAGTGTTTTACCCCTTCACTGCTAGAATTGTGTGAAATGAAACCATGTCACATAACTTTTACTGTAAGAAAAAAAGACCTTCTGGTTGTGTAAATGAAAGGTAACACTTTATTAAACTTTATAAACAGAAACAGTTTAGCAAAGTTTCATTGTGTCCCAGTGCTTATGGTCGATGATCTCACAGTGCAGTGCACAGAAGTTACAGTATATAGACTTTGTTCACAAATATGGCAGAGAGAGCGGTCATACATTAATGAAACATATGAATAGCTGTAAGGTCAGGCAGTGCAGAGAAGCAGTTTCTTTAGTACAGGATCTGGCGGTATTCTTCATCAGCTCAATACCTCAAGCGGTGAAGTAGGGTGAGGTAAATGGTGGTTGCTGCGCGTTTCAGTTCGGGGCGTGGGTCGGGAGGCTGGTTCTGTTGACAGCATCACGATTACCAGCTTCCATCCTGGACACATATCACTGAGCATGCTCAGATAGGGCGGTGTTCAGCATTTCACAGCAACAGTTAATGAGCCACCATTAACTTCTGATTAGTGATGTTCAGTTCATGAATGAATCGTTCTTTTAAACCAGCTCTTTATAGTGAACGAGTTGAACCAGTTCACCAAATCAGTTCACCAAAACAGTTTGTGTCTCGAGTCAACACTGATCCATAATTTACTCTTTGAATATTAAATATCTTAACCTGTCTCTTGGACATGTCTGACACTCCTACTCGAAATGAGCCGATAACCGGGAGAAGTATGATCCTAGAACTGGTGATATCTGCGTTTCCTAACTCTTCTTTGCAATGAACTGCTCCAACTAGTTCACAAATCAGACTGAAGTCGCTACAGTTCTCGAGTCAACAGCACAATGAGTCGCTCGTAACAGTTCTCGAGTTAACAGTACATTGAACTGAGAATCGTCTCTTTCAGATGAGTCCGACACACTGAGAAGTGATGAGTTGCTGATACTTAGTATACATGTGATTAAGTGGCAAAATATGAGTTTCTGGTGTATTTTGCTGAACAGCAGAAAGTATAACAAATAAAACATACTGAAAATATGTTTATGACTTGACTGTATTACCGTTTTATCAACGTCTGAAGATAATCCAGTCGCAACAGTTTTTGAGTCAATAGTACAATGATCTGGGGACAGCAGATCTCGCGTCAACAGTACATTGATTCACTCGCAACAGTTTACAAGACAACAGTACACTGATCTGGGGACAACAGCTCTTGCGGCAATGGTACATTGAGTCGCTCGTAACAGTTCGCAAGACAACAGAACACTGATCTGGGGCAGCAGCTCTTGAGTCAACAGTACAATGATCTGGGGACAGCAGCTCTCATGTCAACAGTACATTGAGTCATTCACAACAGTTCGTGAGACAAAAGTTCACTGATCCGGGGACAGCAGCTCTTGCGTCAACAGGACAATGAGTCGACCACAGCAGTTCTCGTGTCAACAGTTCACTGATCCGGGGACTGCAGCTCTTGCGTCAACAGTACATTGAGTCGTTCACAGAATTTTGCGAGTCACCAGTACACTGAACTGAGAATTGCCTCTTTCAGACATAATACTGAGAACTGCTGATCAGTGAGCTGCTGATGAGCATGCGCGAACCGAGGACTTGAATGAGGGGTCGAAACGTTTCAGTTAAGAGATGTAAATGATTTTGACTATCGAGTATTGTGCATGCAGATTACATTTGAAGTTGTTATGAGCTGGATCATGGTTTCTGTAAAAAAAATGTGTGAGTTGATTAAGACTAGTTTAATCACTTTATATGCTTCAGACACATAGAACATCCGCGTTTGTACATCGGTGTCAATATTGGGTGCATTAGGTGCAAAACTTTAATGTAAGATGTATTGTAAGACAACTGAATGAAACACTGATGACAATAAACACCCTTATTATTATAACTTAATTAAATAAAATTTAATAATCAGCAATATACGCTTACATATGGCTTTATTGAATGTGTTTAAAGGTGTTCCACGATGCATTATGTACAGTGAAGTCATTATGCGATGACATAAAAGAACTGGTGAATAGTTTTTTGAACCAGTGCATTGAAACAAACTGTCCGAAAGAACCGGTTCATGGAATAGCATCGGACTTCCCATCACTACTTCTGATATGCTTCACATCCATTTCTTATGCGCAGGATTTTTTTTGTGGTTGACAAAGGCACAAAAACTGAACCATTTTCAAAACTATGACACACAACCCCAAACAGATTTTGGTTACGGCTGCAATCGGCAACAATGATTTTTAATTTTTAAAAATACAAAGGTTTATAATTTGTCTTTTTTCTTTTTTTAAGATAAATTTTTAATTATAGTAATCCCCTCAGTGCTAACGGTCATTTCTTTATCAGTGGACGCTGTCATTGCTTGCCTTACATATTGCAGAAGAGCACAAAGTAAGTCTTTGTCACCCTTCAGTCTTTATCTTAGAGCTGTGCTATTTCTTTTAACTTCACATACCTTGCAACCCTGTGTTTTATTTATTTTATTTTATTTTATTTTATTTATTTATTTAGAAAGAACATCACCGGAACAAGATGTCTTGAACACAATGTGAGTAAAATGAAATGCAAAATGCAGATTTTACAAGTGCTAGTGTAATGGTTTTATTGAATTCTGTTTTTGACATTTAGACAGAGTGAAGATGCAGTGACATACACTAAGCTGAATCACAATGCAGTGAAACCAAAGAAAATGGACATAGATACAGAATACCAAAAACAGAATAAGCTTAAACTTTACTAATTGCCATACACAACAAATCCCTTACACAGTTCACAAAACATTTCATGATAAATAAACCATTAGTTTAAAATATATTGTTTTCACTGTTTACATGACTCCTGAGTGTGGTAGCAAATTACACCCAGTCACAGTATACATGTACTGTATGATGATCTCAATGAGGCTATTGTCTGTGTGTAGTTTGACATCACTGGACACTCAAATCACAAGTTTTATTCAACTTCTCAGTATTTAAATTTAGGTCATGTCAACTTTTATTGTCATTCAACCATGTGTGTACATGGGGCAACAAAATTTTGTTTTTCTTTTTACAAGTCCTGGTGCAATTTTTCATAAAACAAGTATAGACTTAAAGGGACAGTTCACCCACATGTTCCCTCATGTTGTTCCAAATCTGTATTACTTTCTATGATGGAATACAAAAGATGCTAGGCAGTATGTTAGCCTCAGTCACTATTCACCATTTTATCATTGCATGGATAAAAGATCACAGGACATGTACAGCAGAGACATGGCTATGGGTTTTGCCCATCCTAAACAGCTGCCTGCCCAACCAATGGGAAATTTAGGAAAATTACATTTTTGTTTAAAATGTCTTTAACATTTTTCTCTAACTATTTATTGGATTTATCTATATTTTAAACATGTTGCGCGTCGAAGAGGCGTGGTCGGTCAGTCAGCACTGCATCACTCTGCCTCAGAACCTTTCATTCAAACGAGTATAGGCAGTACGTGCAATGGTAAACAATCACAGCGTGCCCTTTGCATACCTATCTTTGAATGAAAAGTTTTGACTTGTTAATTAAATTTGTGTTTCTTAATTTTCTTATGTTTGTATCCTGTTTTATTACCTTTATTTATTCCAAGTTCATTGTAATGGGCTGTTGGTTACTCATAGCCTTTATTAGCCAATAGCCTACATCTCTAGCTAAATAGCTGAACTAGCAAGCCTAAATCTTTTATTGTGTGTTTTCAGTATTTTTGTCTTTTAAAGAATGCATAGATGGCTTATTCAAAAAGGGCCTGCCATGGCCACAGACCATTCTGCTAGTTCTAACGAGGCTAGTACTAATTCTCATGTGTCTAACTCTATACCTGTTGCGGCAGAGTTTGGTGCATTGAACAATGTGGCAGCCGGGCCAGGCCCTGAACCTGGTCCATCCACCAAAACCACTCTACCACCGTCCACGATCACACTGACAAATAATTCCAAGGTCGATGATTTAGACTTGAATAATGATGCCCCTACCCAGCCAGTGTTGTGAAGTTCCCCCTTAATATATGTTTGGCCAGACTTCTAGGTGTTTCAGTGCGGGCTGGTACCAGTCTCGACCGTAGCTGGAGTATTAAGTACAGCGTGATGCTGCGTTCTGTTTTCCATATCGCAGGCTAAGTGTCTGTGGCAATATTAAGGAAGGACATATTCACGAAGCATGGATTTGTTAACTGGAAAAATGCTCTTGATTGGGAGGAAGGATTCCAAAAGCACGCCTGCAGTGTCTTTCATGTGCAGGCGATGTCTGCTAGGCAAGAATACGGGTGCATTGAAGATTTGTTCTGGTGCATGGAAAAGACAAAATACAAATGAAAGACAAAACCAGCAACATTTGTGGAATGGAGAAAAAATAAGAAATGTAACTTTATTTGCCAATGTGAAAAGCATCAGCGAGGTAATAAAGTTTCTAGCAGTAAACGATTTTGCTTTCTGTGGTCATACTAGTAGTCCGGAGGAGGGAGATGAGACTGGGCTGTTGATGAAACTTTAAGTATGCATCAAACGTCATTCAAAATGAACTAATTTATACTCTTGCAAAATGAGTCCTAAAAGAAATCAAAGGCATATATGAGCATGCAGATTTGCTTGGATTCTCAATCAAAAGCGATGGTACGTGGGATCGTTGCAATATTGAAGATTTGTCATTCGTGATTAGATTGTCTGCAGTTCCATTCCAGAGGAACATCTGATTGGCCTGCTTGATTTGAATAAGCTAGATGCTAAATATATCTTTCTACCCAAATTTTGAAACACCTCTCTGAGTCTGGATATAATCCTGACAATATAGTTGCCCAGTGCTATGATGGTGCCTCTATCATGAGTGGCGTAAGGGGTGGGGTGCGGGCTCTGCTTCAAAAAATCCCCTTGTTTCTTTCCTTTCCCCATCAATAAAAATGGGGAACACAACTTCAGATTTGCAAGTCGTAAGTTTCGCACTTTCGCATGCTTTTTTAATGTTTGCAATTTGGCTTTCTGAATTTGCTTGTTTGCACGTTGCGTGAAAAACGCATGTTGTGAAAACATTGTGCTTTGTGTAACGTAGCAACTAGTCCCTAACTACTTTATTCCATAACAATGAAGCTGTAGCTCTGCTTCGGTTACGATATAAACTGATTGGCATCCTCCACAGTCCCGCTTGAGTGGTCCTGCAATGAAGATTTTCTGTGTAATAAAACCGGTCATTATTTCAAAAATGATTATGAAACGATAGTGGTATTTTCGACAACTGTAGCTGTTTTTCATATTTCATAACTCGGCCTTTGTTATGCACAATACAGTAAGATGATTGACTTAATGTGTTTTCCATGTTATTTATAATTTGTTACCTGTTTAAGTTCTCCTGCATTGTAGTCACTGGGGTATCCATGGCACCATCAGGAAAGGCACAGCCCACTTCCAGCTCCTTTGCATTTAAAGCTTCAGACACTAAAACAGACCGTTTGGAACAGGGCTACAAAACAGGGGTATAAAGGCATGGTAGAATAAACAATCTGTGAGTTATTTTGAGCTGAAACTTGACAGACACATTCTGGGGACACCTGAGACTTATATTACATTGTGTAAAAAGGGGCATAATATGTCCCCTTTAACCCTGCAGATGATATCGGCTGTGATTTTATGTTAGTATTGTAGATTTCTGCAGTCTGTAGTGTTTCTGAAAATTCCAACAACACCAAAATATTGGATTAAAGAACGATTCACTAATTAATGCCTCTCACACACTATTTTCTTACTATGTATATCTAAAACTTCAACACTGCAAATATCTTTGCTAGAAAATCTTTTCATCAGTCTAACAAAACTGACAACAGCAGCATTGTGATGATAACCCCACCGCATTGTTATTTAAATTGTTAAATAACATGTCCATGATTTTTTATTTTTTTAGGTTATAATGCATATTCATATGGATAAGGAAATTTTACATTTAAGGTCTTATAACTGCTTACTATTTCTTTTAAGCTTTTTAAATCACCATTTTGCCTTCACTAGTTCATTTCAATGGTTTTGCGGTAATAACAAAGTTTCTGAAAGTAAAATATTCCCAGTCTCTCAATAAAGGACATAAAAAACTGCTTGTACAATAATTATAGAGGATTTTTTGTAGTAGTTTTAGATGGAGTATAGCATATAATACCACAGGACACCACTGCTTTCATGAAAATTAATGTAAACTAGTACCTAAAATGAATCCATAATCAATTCATTTACCAGAAGTGGTATTTTCAAAGCAGTGCATAATAGTTACTCTAGTCGGCCACTAGGTGTCCAAATATGCTCACAGGTCGAAGGTCATTTTGCTCCATTTGAGGGCTGACATTTGTTACAGTGGCCGATTCATTACCATGATTTAGCCTGAAAAAATTACTTTCTGGCCAATTATTTTTTATTACTGCCCTATTCTATTTTCCATTGTAGGGTTTCATACATTTAAAAAAACAAAATCCTTTTTCCTTGTGAAAGTGTAGCCTATTTTTTTATTTATCTAAAAACAAATTTTCACTTGACATAAGTTGCCCATCCCACATATCCAAATGCCAACCCAGGATGAAATCCTAGTAACGCCACTCAATGTACAACTCACCCAAGCAATAATAAAAAAAATATTCACAGGTGCACACTAAGGTTGCAAACAATATCTGACAAAGGGCAAGGGAAAACTCAAGGGTATTTATACTAAGGCTAATCCAGGTTATTTCAAAATAAAAGAAATGGATACATACATTAAATAAGAAAATATATGAAACAGGATAATAAAACAGACTGAAACACAGAGACATTAACCGGTCACTAAGTGCCACTGACTTGTTACATTGACACTATATGTATAGAATAAAAGACATGGATGTTCATTTAAAATGAGTGGAAAGTGTGGTGTCAGCAAATCAAGACATACGAATGTTACATAGAAAACATTAGTGGTTTAGGAGCTGGGTGTATCTCCAATAATGTCATGATACCTTTCTTCTCACATATTTAAATAATTTTAAATCAGTTTTAAATCTAACTTAAATCAATATTTCAAATTATTTCATTTCATTTATTTATTTGGTAAGGACTCATGTAACAAGCGTGATAATGTACAGCCAGTCAGAACACACATATTGTGTGAAAAAAAAATGATGGGTTATAAATTTTCTTTTTCTTCCCTATATGGTATAAAAAATTAAGTATGAGTGGCTTTTTTACAAGGCTTTTTCAGTTGATTTTTTTGTTTCGGTCAAGGAATGACCATAGCTGTATTCTGGACACATCCTCTTAGAGATTTGTATTAGAATATATTGCGATTAGAACAAAAAACTTTCTAGGGACATATTTCTTGCTGTTTTTCATATTTATATTTTAAACAGGGCTAAAGTCCTTTACAGTACTTCTCAACAAGTGAGTCATAAAGCTGACTTACTATGAAGTGCCAAATTCTCTTTTTAAAGAGGCTGTGTTCAGAAAAAAAAAAAACAGCTTTTGAAAGCATTTCACATGCCTTTATTTCTAATTCAGCCTGGCTAAAATGATCCTTCTTGCAACTGTAAAGTCAACTGTAAAGAATATATATTAAATGGAACAAACATACCATATATCACAAGATTGTCACAGTTGCCAGAGCCTTCATTTTGTAACGGAAGTATTTGCTTTGTCATACAGCAAGAGAAGTTTGCTTATATTCTCCTAGACAATTGTTAGAGGGCTATGCAAATGGCCAGTCTTATGTCTAAAAGCCCACAAATTCCCCAAGCAAGTGACATTTCTAAAATACATCTACTGCTGATTTCTACACGGTTGTCTGCAGAAAAGTACACTGCAACATATTTTAAATGAGTTTCAGGTATCTAGTTGGGATTAAGGAACCCATCTGAATGAATTTGAATCCTTTTAAAATAATAATAAAATAATAATCAGCAGTGAATAAGAATGAACAAAAATATATATTTTTCTTTTGTTATAGTTTCAAATTGTGCATTTAATATAAATAAATTGTTTAGACAAAAGACATTCAAATGGCAAATGAATGATAAAATCATAGTCCACAAAAATTATTTCATAATTTTTAATATTTATTGTTATGTTACTAATTATTTTTTACTTTATTAAGGATTATGTTATTACCATTGAAATATAAATGTATGTTGCCATCATGTACATAAATGTCCAAGGTAATTATATTATTCAAAGTAAAATTTAAGTCTTCTTTCTAAGAAATCACATGTTCACTCTTGAGGAAACAAGAAAAAAAGATTGTGAGAATTGAGATTGTAAGAAAACTGAAAAAGAAAAATGACTGTCCAGTTGTGCATGTCTTGGATTGTTATTCAGCTTTCTTAATTTTAATGCAGGTAATAATTAATTATTTAAACTGATGGATTGGTGAAAGATTGCAGTCAGAACGTAAATACAATGTTATTTGCTGATGCTATTATTATTATTATTATTATTATTATTATTACATTTTTCAAAACAAATTATGCTAATTTCTAGATTAAGTAAGCAAGTGAGTAAATAAAATGATATAACACTTGAATAAATTTTAACTGTTAAGGGAAGATCATTTTAGGCCCTGAATTGTGTTTATTTTAAGAGTGGTCAGTCATGAATTTAAGCAGCAGTTGTACACGACTAAAAACATTTTTTATTGTGAACTCTGTTGACATTTTTACACAAATATTGCACAAGAGGACTACAAACTCTGTATGAATAATGAAATATTTATTGAGAACATATCTAAAAAATATTGAAAGAGTGTATGTTATATTGCGTAATCCTCTTATTTATTTGTTACATATACATTGTGTAGATTTCTGGACACACTATTTCTCATTTAACAGCTGGCAGTTGTTATGGTTTAATCGGGTCAGTACTTCAACTTTGGTGACCTTTAGCAGTCAGGTTATTTATCATTTTACTGTGGGGTCAAATTTAATATATAGGCTTCAACAGACAGATAAAACAAATCTAGACAAATCTAATAATACTGCAATGTGGTGTAACAATATACAGTAAATAAATAAGAAAAAACAAAAATGTACTGTTCAGAATCACAAAATCACAAAGCTTTGAATTAAATTGACATTATCTGTTTTCCATGATTCCAGAAGTTATTGAAAGAGATAGAAATGGTAATTTGCTTGTAAAACACAATCCGTAGAGTGCTTCTTACACAAGGCTACAATATAACTCACACTTTAAAAGAAAATTCTATGAACATCATGTCATGATAACTGATTTGCAAAGGCACAAAAATGTAAACAATTTTTGAAATAAAAGAATCTATTTAAGAGTGTAAAATCAAACATTTGCCTGAGAATGACATAGAGGACAACCCCAAATTGATTTTGGTTATGGTTACAATCAACAAAAATACTCGTAGATTTAAAATACCACAAAGATTAATAGCTCTGATATTGTCATTTGTTTTTACTTTATTTTAAGACCTGTTGTTGATGATGGTTATCTGATCAGTGCTAATGTTCATTGTTTTGTCAATGACCACAATCATTACTTATCTTATATATCGCAGGAGTGCACAAAGTAAGTCATGGTCACCATACTGTCTTTTCTCATCTATAGCAGTGCTATTTCTTTTAACTTCACATAACTTGCAACCCTATTTCTTTTTTCTTTCTTTTTATTTTTTATTTTTATTTTTTTACAGAGAACATCACCAGAACAAGATTTGCCTTGAACACAATGTGAGTTAAATGAACTGCAAAATGCAGATTTTACAAGTGCTAGTGTATTGGTTTTATTGAATGCTGTTCTTAATATTTAGACAGAGTAAAGATGTGGTGATGTACACTGAGCTGAACCACAATGCAGTGAAACCAAAGAAAGTGGACATAGACATAAAATACCAAAACCAGAATATGCTTAAACTTTCCTGACTACCATACACAACAGTTCACCTTAAAAAGTTCAAAAAGTGCTTCATTTCTTGCTAAATAAACCATTAGTTGTTCAAAATGTGGTTGCAAATTACACCCAATCACAGCATAGTATGATGATCCCAATGAGGTTATTGTTTGTGTGTGGTTTTACGTCACTGGAAACTAAAATCACAAGTTTTATTCAACTTCTCAGTATTTCAAGGTTAAGTCATGTCAGCTTTTATTGTCTATGTATGCAGTATATGTCTGTGTGGGTCTTTGTCATTTTGCAAGTCTGATGTAATTTTACATAAAACAGTCATAGACTTAAAGGTACAGTTCACCCAAAAATTAAAATTCTGTCATCATTAAGTCACCCTCATATTGTTCCAAACCGGTATTACTTTCTTTCAAGGAATACAAAAGATGTTAGGAAGTACTTTATGTTAGCCTCAGTCACCATTCACTTTCATTTCATGGAAAAAAAGATAGCCACAGGACATGTACATTAAAGTACAACTCAAGCAAATGTAAAAATAAATTCAAACAATTCAAAAGTTACAAACAATATCTGACAAAGGGCAAGGGAAAACTCAAGAGAATTTATACTAAGGCCAATCAAAGGAATTTAGGAACACTGGTGCAAATGGATGGGAACTGGCCATAGAGAACTAAAAAGTAAGCAGTTTCAAAATAAAAGAAATGCATACATACATTAACAAAGAAAAGACATGAAACGGTATAATAAAACAGACCGAAACACAGAGACGTTAACCGGTCACTAATGGCACTTTTCCACTGCGCGTTAGGGTTCGACTCGACTCGACTCTGCTTGCTTTACTTTTCTGAGCTTGCTTTTCCACTGCAGTTAATGCAGCCTCAACGTGGGTGGAATTATAGGCTGATCGTCATAGTTGCGCCACCTCTTTGCATTGCCTCATCCAGCTCTCATTGGATCCTCTCCTCGGCTACTAACGAGAGGAACATCTGCACCTAGTTTATTGACCACGGCGTGGTTTTGCGCACAGCCATTTCTTTTTACAATTCGAAAGTCGCGTAAACAAATGATACTGCTATCGCTGTTGCTAACTTTAAAACTAGCGGGTTGATGTCATGTGTCGCAAATCCAGTGACACTGGTAGTGACGATTCTCTCTGACCAGTCAGTGATCTGCAGGGTTTTAAGTCACATTTAGTATCGGCTCGGCTCGCTTAGAACCTCGATCGAGGTGGTACTAAAAAAGTACCGGGTACCAGGTACTATCCACAGTGGAAAACCCCAAAAAAGCAAGCAGAGTCGAGTCAAGTCGAGCCGTACCATGCAGTGGAAAAGCCCCATAAGTGGCACTGACTTGTTACATTGACACTGTATGTATAGAATAAAAGACATGGATGTTCATTTTAAATGAGTGGAAAGTGTGGTGTCAGCAAATCAAGGCAAATTAATGTTACATAGAAAACATTAGGGGTTTAGGAGCTGAATGTATCTCAAATCACTCCATGATAACTTTCTTCTCACACATTTAAAAAATGTTAACTTAACTTAATATTTCATATTATTTCATTCCATTTATTTATTTGGTAAGGGCTCATGTAAGTGGGTTATTGCACAGCCAGTCATTACACATATACACACCTATTGCGTGAATACATTTTTTAAAAATTATACATGAAAAAGTTTACTTTTTCTTCTCTTTATGATATAAAATTAAGTATGAGTGGCTTTTTGACAAGGTTTTTTCTTTTAATCAAGAAATGAAGATGATTTGAAAAAGACTGGGCACATTCTCTTAGAGATTGATATTAGAATATATTGCAATTAGAACCAGTGTCTTATTTATTTTTAATTAGCTTCTTATGGACATATTATATTTTAAACAGGGCTAAAGTCCTTTACAGTACCTCTCAGCAAGTGAGTCATAAAGCTGACTTACTATGACATGCCAACATCTCTTTTTAAAGAGGTTGTATTTAATCTCATGTCAGCCAAAATTGTTTTTGAAAACATTTCCCACTCCTAATTCAGCCTGGCTAAAAAAAAGTCTACAAATGTTCAATTGATTAAATGGCAATCATTATTTTAGGGTTATTTTATTACTACCAGAACATAAAAAAGCCATGACATAAATAAATTGTTAAGAAAAAACACATTCACAAACACATGGCAAATAGTTAATAAAAAACATGGTCCATGACAATAATAAATTATAAAAACAAAACAATTATGTTAATCATTATTTTAATTTGTGTAGGATTAGTTTATTACAATTGAAACATAAAAGTTGCAATACTGAACATCAATATGTGAGATATTGAAATTATTCAAAGTCTTGTTTTTACGAAATCACGGGTTTAGTTTTGTGGAAACTGTATTGCACAGTCTGAGGAAGTGATGTCAAATGACAAAAAAAGATTGTGAGAACTGAGACTGTAAGACAACTGAAAAAGAAAAATGACTGTCCAGTTGTGCACATGTCTTGGATTGTTATTCAGCTTTCTTAATTTTAATGCAGGTAATAATTAATTATTTAAACTGATGGATTGTTGAAAGATTGCAGTCAGACTGTGACAATGCTTTGGAGTTTTTTGCTGTTATTATTATGATTATTATTACTATTATAACATTTTTTCATGCTCATTTCTAGATTACGTAAGCAAGTGAGTAAATAAAACAATATAATGTGGATACATTCTAATTGTTAAGAGTAATACCATTTCGGAATTTAATTAAAAAATGTAAGAGTTGTCAATAATTAATTTTACCAACAGGCGTATATGACAAAAATGTCATTTAAATGTGAGCTCTACTGACATTATTACACAAATATTGCACAAGAGGACTACATACAGTACATTAATTCTTTTAGAGTTATTTATTGATATTATAATAGATAAATAGAGTGTATGCTGCAGTATATTATGTAATCATCATATTTATTTGTCACATATTATTTGTGTAGATTTCCATCCTTGGAAATACACCATTTCTCATCAACTGAAATGATACTCAAGTATTTATATTGTAAGATATTGTATACATTTGTTCACATTAACTTCAGGTGCTGATGTCAGCAGGACAATTGGACAGAATGTGAATTTTCCGTGCAATAATATGGTCCAACAAACAAACTGCAATAAAACTACCTGGCTTTCTAATGATAATCCTGCCATTGAACTGGTCACCCATGGTAAGATCAAGCCTCACAGCTCAGAGAGGGCAAAGAGAGTGAGTTTGATGTCTGACTGCTCTCTACACATCAGTGGCATCACAGCTGAAGATGAAGGGTGCTACGCCTGCCAACAGTATTCACATGTGGGTGGAAAAAAACTTACAGAGGATGCCAGAATTTGCCTGTTAATTAATAAAGGTAGGCCAAGACTGATTTTTTAAAGGTTTTTTAATGTACAACAATGCCCATATTCATCAAACCATGTGACAGCAAACATCTTTGCTCTCCTCTTGAATATGATCACATTAAAACATCCTTTACACTATAATTTTATAATTTTATTGTCACTGATGATATTATCGTAAAAACATAAGTATCTAACCTAATATGGAGCTTAGTCCTCCAAACTCTGATCCCTTGCTTTCAAATGATCAGTATACTTTATAGAAACAACACTGGAGGCACTATTTCTAAAATAAATTTTATCAATTTTATTTACACTACACCAGGGAATATTTTTAAGAATTGTACTGTTTACAACATTATACTTCAATGTAATATTGTCTTATTACAATGTTTCTAGTCAATTGTATGTTGTTTTGGCTTAATCAGGTGAATCATTAACATTAGTGGCTTTAAGTCAGATTGTTGGTCAATTTTTGTGTAATTAAATTTAAGAGATAAAAGGGCAAATTGCTATGTACACTATGTAACGGTACATAAGCAATTGTGCAGATAATTCCTATATGGGCAAGAATGTTGAAGGTTTAATGATGCATATAAAATGAATCATTGGCCATTATAGTTTCCAGCCTAAATCCTTATTTAACCTGTAATGATGTGAAATGGTAGAAATAAACTTAGGTAGTATTATCTTAATGCCAGCAACATCCTCTGTCATTGTACATTGTTTCTATGTTATCTAAAATAAGGAAAAGTGGCAAATTCCTAAATAGCTTTTTTCCATTTTCAAATGATTCTTCCATGAACAACAATGGTAATTTGCCTCCATATTATTATTGCACATTATAGGGGCAGCAATGGTGACAGAAAAACTTGCATTATTTCTTATCTCACCTAATTATCTTATATAACAATCTTATTTATTATTAGAAAAAATAAACAGCTGTTTGAGAATTACAATGTTCATATGATAACAGCAATATGATATTTATAATAATATGATAATTCTTTCTTATTGTATTTATTATGAGGAAAGATGGCAAATTCCTAAAATGATTTTCCCTTTTTTCAGATGATTCTTCCATGAACAACAATGGTAATTTTTATTCATATTAGAATTGAACATTATAGAGGCAGCAATGGTGACAGAAAAAGTTACATTATAATGCACATCACCTAATTATCATATATCACAATCTTATTTATGATTAGAATAAATACAATTTGCTGTTTGGGAACTACAATGTTCATATGATCTGATATTTATGACAATATGATCATCCTTTCTTGTCATATTTGTCATGAGGAAAAGTGACAAATTCCTAAAATGCTTTTTTCCTTTTTTCAGATGATTCTTCCATTAACAACAATGGTAATTTGCCTTCATTTTATAATTGTACATTATAGAGGCACTAATGGTGACAGAAAGAGTTGCAATATTTCTCATATCTCCTAATTATCATATACTGTATCACAGTATTTTTTATGATTAGAATATATATAAAATTGCTGTTTGGGATCTACTGAGAAATAATAATAATGTACAGTTTTTAATCATGGAGACAGTGCTTGTTACAGAAAGGTAAAATTATAACACAAATTTTACAAAATTCCATGCCCATCAAGTTGATATACTGGTTGTCAAATGCACAAAAACTGAAACAATTCTGAGAACTATGACACAGAGGACAACCCCAAACTGATTTAGGTTATGGTTGCAATCGACAACAATGATTTTTTAACTTGAAATACTACAAAGTTTTATAATTTGTCTTTTATTTATTTGTTTATTTTTTTTAGGCAAATTGTTGGTGATAGTAATCCCCTCAATGCTAATGGTCATTGTTTTGTCAGTGGTCGCAATCATTGTTTGTCTTAAACATCACAGGAGAGCAAAAAGTAAGTCATCGTCACCAAACTTCTCATCTAGAGCTGTGCTATTTCTTTTAACTTCACATACAACCCTGTTTTGTTTTTGTTGTTTTTAGAGAGAATATCAGTTGTAAACCGAAACAACATTTGTCATGAACACAATGATGTGAGTAAAAAGAAATGCTAAAAGAGTGCTACTATATTGGTTTGAATAAATTCTGTTCATGGACTAATTTTAATGAATTCTGTTCTTAATACTTGAACAGGGTGAAGATTTGGTGACCTACATTGAGCTGAACCACAATGCAGTGAAACCAAAGAAAGTGGACATAGAATACCAAAAAACTGAATATGCTGTTGTAAAACTTTCAAAATTTCCATAAACAACAGTTCACTGAACAGCTCACAAAACATTTCATGCTAAATAAACAAATAGTTGCAACATAATATATATATATATATATATATATATATATGGTAGCAAATTACGCCCAAGTATATTACAATGTCAATGTGGTCACTGCACTAATTCACAAGTCATAAGTTTTATTCCATTTCTCAAATATTCTAGTTAAGTCAAGCCATGTCAGCTGTTATTTTCATCCAATCATGTGTACATGGGGAACAAAATTGTCCTTTTACAGGTTCTGATGGAATTGTACATACGATAAACCAATTATGGTCTTGAGACAATAAAACAATATACACAGGACATTGTGTGACGTACAGCACAGCAGTTTACGCAGTATATATAGTACACATAACAGAAATGTTGGACAGTCTCAGCTTGAATATTTAAAAGTACCTAAAAAAACACAGCAAGACTTTTTTGCCTTGTGTTTTTATGCTTTACAAGAGCTGTTTTTGTTTTCACTTGCAGACAAAAACATAATTTCAAAATTATGAAATTTTACAAGAACAAACACATCTGTGTGTTTGTTACTGAGTTCTATTCATCTTTAAGTATTGAAGGATTTTGATTATTTATGTGTATAATGAAAAATTGACCCCAGACAGAAAATAATTGTTTTCATTGTGTATGCATTGAAGACACTGGACCACTTTTCATATGAACATCTTAATAATAATAAAACTAAGTACTTGATTAAAATTGTGTGTTATGTAAAAGATATAAAATGAATTTGAAACACTGGATAATTTTAATTAACCATTTTCCTTTTTCCAGCATGTAATATCTTAAAATAGCTCACTACTTTTTTTTTGCCCATTTTTGTAAAGATTTTCTCAAAGTCTATTGTTCCCCAATACATATATTTCACAATCACTTCAGAAAAAGGAATTAGTCATGAGAATATAAACTGGTAACTCTTGTAGTCACATTAATGGGAAATAAGATACTCAGAAAACGAAACAAAGAAAAAGGTCAGATCATCATAGCAAACTTAAGTTTTTCCCCCCGCTATATTGTTGAAAGAAAACAAGGAAAATTGGCATCAGAAATGTGTTTCCTTATCTCCATGTTCTTTTGGTTTGTATTTGGTGGTTAATGAAGTAAACCACTGTTTAAAAGAAAACTCTGACTGCCTCTGCTTTTGTGAAAGCAGAACCCATGTTGAGATGACCCAATAGGTGTCAAGGGCCTGCTCTTGACTGTGCCTGAGTCCACATGGTCAAGCTCAAGAACAAAAGGTTGCAAGACTCTCTTGTCTCTGTCCGACAGATCTTTGATGACCCCCCTCAAACCCCCAATATACACCAGTACCCCAGCACATACATACAACCTCAGCATGTGGCAGACCACCGGAGCCGACCCATGTTGCTCCATTTGCATTTAAAGCACAGGATGGAAAGAGAACACTTGAGGTGTTGTAGCATACAACAGCTCATCTGCACACTGACATGACAGCAAGCGTGCATTATTTTAGCACATCATCCCTTATGTTTTAACTCACAGAACTTAGAATCACATATGTTTTTACATTAAAAGCATCTCACAGGCCGAATTCACCTTAAAGACACATTGTGCAGAATAGCCTTTGAGAAAGGTTGAGTTTCGTCTCCTGGACTGGCTATTAAAGACAATTAAACAATGATACTCACAAATTAATAAAAGCATAATTTATATACAGTAAATTCTATAGCCAATCTACTGCATTTTTGAGAAAATTCCAGCTCAGAGGCCTGGCACCAGACTGTCTCCCTTCAAAAGAGTGGACTGGATGGGTAAATGCAGGAGGAGAAATGTAGGTAGGTGGGAAGATACAGATTTAGCTTGTGTGGAGTGGGGTAGGGAAGCTGTTGCTAAAGGAGGAGAAACAAAAGGCTCTGTGAAAAGCCCACAAAAGGTGTACAGGAAGAGGTGTTAAAAGTGATACCCTGAAGAAACAAGAGGCAGATATGCACCTTTGCAGATCTGTCTCTCACTGCCATTTGCACACACTGTCTGCTCTCTTAAAAACTCGCAGAACTCCAATCTACAAAACAGTATGCTTGACTATGTGCAGACTACTGGTCTGACTTGTCTTTTAGTGCAATAACTAGAACATGGGAATTCATATAACAATATTACTAATAGGGAAAGGCTTTGTATAATGGCATTCATGCTGTACTGACCACAGTACAATTTGGATAGAGGTTTTTGTCTGGGGGTTTAGAGTGGAAAACAAAGTCTTCCTAATCCATTAAAAGAGAGAAAAACACTTACCATCCCCAGGTATTTGACTCACTTTAAGAAAAAAATCTATCTACATCTGATTGAAATTGGACCCCAGGCTTTGGCATGGAAAGAAAATACTTCAAAGGTATTGTTTAAGGGAGTTCACTTTGAGCTTTGGAAATGGAAATTTCCAGCATTTCTCAATGATAATTGGTTAACTCAAGAAGTGCAGTGAAGCTTAACTCCAATTACTAGCGAGGCCATAGACCCAATTCAAACTTTTTGCCTACTTAAAATCTTATCATTTTTTGTAATGTCATTGCAGATATAAAAATGCAAACGCATAAGGCCAAACAATGCTAGACATTTAAAAAAAAAAAAAAAAAAAAACTGTTTTTTTTTTTTTCTCAAACTTTTGCTTAGGCTATTTCTCAAAATATTAAAAATAAAGTCATAATATTTTATTAACAAAGGACCAACGAATAAGTCTAAATGTATGACTGCTATTGCTAGATAAAATAGTAAAAACGTATTTTTATTTCCATTTAGGCTATTTCTAGTTATAGCCTACAATTACCCTTTAAATTAGCACTTTAATAAAGTTATACATCAAATCAGATTTGGTGGTATCACACGTACTGTGTGTTGTCTTGTGTGATATTTTGCATAGTGAGCCCTTGTTCACTATTCGCTTTGAATTTGACCTAAACCCTATGTGCTTGTGCTTGTGTGTGTGTGTGTGTGTGTGTGTGTGTGTGTGTGTGTGTGTATGTGTGTGTGTGTGTGTGTGTGTGTGTGTGTGGCCCAGTGATTGTCAATTTCCTGGAGGGAGGTACCACTCTTATCATGTGAATTTTTTTACTGCTTGGATTTAGATTGCTCTCGATGTCTCACGTTTGACGACCACGCTGTTCACCTCACACAATGGATTAAACTTGGAGCTGTGAGAAGGTTACTGTCTTGCCATACCGGAATACTTTATTATTATTATTGTTATTATTTTTTCTTATAATTAAACTTCAAGGGAGCATAGCATAAAAACGAGGTAAGATATTTGCGGTAGAATGTTGTTTGATTGAATATAGTTTACTTCGCGCGATACTGTTTATGTTTGTTTATCATAGTACCCTACAACCTTGATATGAGATATACTTAGTTTATAACTTTTTCAAACAGCTCGCTAAATAATGTATTAAGTCCACTCAATTGGTGTTTCCATAGGAAACGAACAGAAAACGCTTGAAAATAACGCAAGTGCCGAAAAGTTGTGAATTGTTTACATAAATATTATTCTCCGCGTTTGTATCAGAGGCCCAGCCCTGTTGCGTGTAGAATACACTGAGATTCAAGATTCAGATAGATTTATTGGCATGGTAAAAGAAAAGCTTTACATTGCCAAAGCATAGTAACATTAAATATACATTGGCCTACATACGCATACACGCACTGTCGCTGAAGCATCTCTTCTGTATAATGAGCGAAAAACTTAAATGATTGTGGGTGGGGGGTGGGTTGTACGGGGTTCAGTGTGATGCTTTATTTTCGTTAAAATTGTGGTCATGGAATGGTATACATCTTTTTCAGAGTAGCGCCATATTTGATTATTGACGGGAAGGAAAACGAGGCTGTGAGAGATAGATTTACAATATTTTCTGATGCATACTCCGTATAAAGGTCCTAGATCATATATATATATATATATATATATATATATATATATATATATATATATATACATTTAATTGAATTTTATTTATTTTTTAACTAGTGTTTTCTGGAGTTCTTGTTTGTTTGTTTGAAGGATCAACACCAATTTAAACAGCTGTACAACCCATTAAAGAGACTTTATTTTACCTAAAAGCCTCGTTTTCTTTCCCTTCAAAAATCTAATTCTCTAAATAAGGTCTAGGCCCTTTTATTTACTTGCAGTATCATGATTGTGACAATCTCATCTAACTCTTTACAAAGGAGCATTGTCATTTTGCATAAAGGGACATTTTTGGGGGCCTGGGTAGCTCAGCCAGTATTGATGCTGACTGCCACCCCTGGAGTGGCCAGTTCGAATCCAGAGCATGCTGAGTGACTCCAGCCAGGTCTCCTAAGCAACCAAATTGGCCCAGTTGCTAGGGAGGGTAGAGTCACTTGGGGTAAACTCCTTGTGGTCATAACCTCCTGGTGGTTGCTGTAATGTGTGGTTCTCGCTCTCGGTGGGGAGCATGGTGAGCTGTGTGTGGATGCTGCATAGAATAGCGTGAGCCTCCACACGCGCTACGTCTCTGCGGTAACAGGCTCAACAAGCCATGTGATAAGATGTGCGGAATGACAGTCTCAGACCCGGAGGCAACTGAGATTCGTCCTCCGCCACCCGGATTGAGGCGAGTCACTACACCACCAGGCAAACTTAGAGCGCATTGGGAATTGGGCATTCCAAATTGGGGAGAAAAGGGGGAGAAGAAAAAAAAAAGGGGACATTTTCCAATTATCATTATAATTCTTAATTTAAATGTAATAACTGAAATACAACTAGGCTATTGCACAAACTATTTCAAAACATAAATGTTTAATATTACAAATGACAGAAACAGCATCACATTTTATCAAATTTTTCTGATAGCACAGTGCTGACCCAGATAGCACATGTACATCTCCACGATGTCTGTTTTAGATCATTTCATCTGGAAAGCATCACAATAAAAATCTGCTAAACATCTTAAAAAGATCAGATTTACAAACATTCTAAATCATAAGCGTCTCAAAGACATCTACTTAATGTCTTACTGACATCCGAGACATACTTATTGACAAACATATGGACGTATTGCAGTTGAGCAAACAACGTAAAAAATACTTCTTCCAGATGTAAGCACACACATCAAATAGAGGTCTGGGTAATGTACAAGTGCTATCAGGGGATGTTGCTTCTTTCTATAAACCAAATTAATATACGGTATACATGATTATTGATTCAAGTTTACAGCATTTTGTCAACCCATTCATGTGCAAATCAGCTGATGCTAAACAGTTTCTTCCTCTGTGTGTTTTGTTTTATTTTTTTCTTGTAGGCATGATTCAGAGGGCAGAGGTGGTGCTCTCTGTCTTGGAGGAGCTGCAGGAGGCCACAGAATGCACAGGCCTTGATAGCCTCACTAAGATTGCTGTGGAAGTGGAGCAGGTTCTAGCCCCTTTCCATCTTCCTACAGCACTCTGCACTGAGATCACCTCATGGCTGGGCATTGACTCTGCAGCTCACAGACTGTACCCAGCAGATGCACCAGCTGGCTTACTTCCTCTAGTTTGTAAAGGAGAGGGAAACTTTCTGTTTGATGCTGCTAGCATGCTTCTGGTGGGCTCTACCAGCCTGAGCTTGGAGCTGCAGGTAAGGACTGTGGTGGAGATGCTGCTTTGGAAGCAATACTACCTATGTGGTATGATCGACTCGAAGGTGATGCTGCAGGCAGCCAGGTTTTCCCTTTGTGCCGAGGAATCTCAGGATATGCTCAATCTTCCAATTCGGGTGCTGGAGGCCATCTTTGATGCAGATGTCAAAGCCTCCTGTTTCCCTGGCTCATTTGCAAACATGTGGCACGTGTATGCGCTAGCTTCTGTCCTGCAGTGCAACATTTATTCTGTTTATCCCATGTACAATTTAAAGATTCGGCCCTATTTCAATCGACTCATTCGCCCAAGGACATGGTCGAAAGACACAGAGACCTTGACCATACACATCATGTGGTCGGGTGACCTGGAGGCAGGCTCTGTTTTTAAACCCCACAACTTTGTGGCCTTGATTCATGCAAGTGACATCAAAATTGGAAGCCCCAACATTGAGCAGCGAATGCCACCTGTCAAGTCCCAGGAGCTTCTAAGTCAGGAATCCCAACTGACTTACTCCAGCCTTAAAGACAAATTCAGCATCAAAAAGAGCACCTTTTACCGGTGGAAGAAGCAAAGCATTGACTACCACAAGAAGTCAGTTGCCAGGTATGAGGCCAAACGTTTTTTTCTGACCTTCTACAAGCAAGGGAAGCTCATTCCCCTCAGCCAGTTTAAAGAGATTTTCCCACAAATTCCAAGATCCACATACTATGCATGGAAACAAGAGCTCGTTTCCACTTGGAACAACTCCGGTGGCTCTACAGAGGAGCTGAGTCCTGGTGACAGCACTGAGCAGGACTACTGGTCCTCCCCAGAGGTCAAGAAAACACCCAGCCATGGGAGATATGCCAGTATGTTAGCATTTAGGTGTGAAAAATGGGAAGGTGAACGGGCTCAAAATGTGGCCTTGATGCAAGAGGCCAAGAAGAGCCTGCAGAACTGTATTGTTACAAACACCTCATTCCCCTACAGACTTTTTAAAAGAAGGTTTCCTGGTATCTCTAGGTCCACATACTACAACTGGAGGAGGGAAGCCATGTTGTTCAATCCTTTCAAAGAGCTCCCGGGTAGCAGTGAGGAAAGCTCAGATGCTGATAAAACCCAGAGTCCAAGAAGTTTGCTGTCCCCTGTTAAGTTAGAGAGACAGAAATTGACACCTAGAGTGAGGATCTACAGACGCAAGCATGAAAGCCTGAGGCTGGCTTACCTCCAGAAGAAAACATTACGAGAAGAAGCCAGAATGCATGTCCAGAGGTCAAAGATATCCTTTGTCAAATTCAAACTCAAGTTTCCTTCAGTTTCCTCTTCTTTCTACTGGCTATGGAGAGATTCTTTGAATAGGAAAACTGAGAAGCCCATCATGATGTCTGAGACAGAGAAATCCCAAAGCCTGATCATCTCACAAGATGTCATTGAGAAGATAAAAACTCAAAAAATGTTTTCTTTTGATGGAAACACTGATTGCCTGAATGGACAGACCGCTAGCCCCCCTGAATTTACACAGCCTGAATACTCTCTGCCCAATAAGTCCAGTAGTGAACAAATGTTTGTGATGGATGTTGTGGCACTGGCCAATTTCAAGGCTAAAGCAAAGCTGTTCTTGCAGCAACGTTTTGAAGAGAAGTCCTTTCCCACTTTTAAAGAGTTCAGGTCCTACTTTCCTCTTACTCCTCGCTCCACCTACTACATGTGGAAAAGGGCTCTGCATCATGGAGTACCATTAGTTCATGCCTGAATGTTTGATCATATTTTCCAGTAGTTAACAATCCAATTTTAACACTGCTTATGTTCATACTTCACTATGCAATGTGTTTTTTTTTTTTTTTTTCTGTCTACACCAGCATAATTGCAGTTCATGCATCTTAATTATTTGTACCTTTCCTTTATTTGACCACTTGGTTCTAGCTCAAGGACATTTGCATGTGTGTGAACTCAGACAGTCTTTGTGTCCACCTAAGTCCTGATGGCCCCCAGGCAAAAGGCAGTTCGAATGGCTTTCTTTGTACCACCCCCCTCTCCCCCGAACTGTTTACAATTTAAATGACTTCAAAGTTTAGATTGGGTTCATTTTTAATTTTCTTTTTCTTTTTTAAGTTCATTATAATTGTTTTTCAGACTTTAATATTTTTTATTCGTTTTGTTCTTTTCTCCACATCCATGAAATTACAACTTGTTAACTTTGTTCAAATGTATAGTATTTTTAATTCATACACTGGAGGTTTGTTTATTATTTCTTTTATGATTATATATTTTTATACTGACAATTGAATGTTATCTCTGCTCAGTTACAAGTTTATGTTGCCAGGTTAGAAGGAATTCCTTACACTTGAAAATGCTTCAAACTTCTATGAGGGCTTGATGCTGTTTTGCACATTGTTTTTGACCACACTTTTCAGTTCACACATTTAGTCTTTGTCTTGCTGCTAATGGTGTAAATATCTGACAATATGTGACTTGATTCATGTACACTTTTTAAAAAATATAAAGTAAAATTTTAGTAAAATTTCTATAGCTTATTTTAAACTACCAAGCTAGCTTTTTTGTCATCTGCACAGTTATGGTGTTCTGTAACTTTTGGTTAAACTTTTCCGAAGAAACCATGTCCTAAAGAGTTTACGGTTACCTCCTTTAGTCATTTTGATGAATTTAAAAAGTGCAAAAGTGATTTTTTTTTTATTATTATTTTTTTTTTAATGGTGAGGATCTCATTTTATGCACAAGACCAATTGCTCTAATAATTTGTGTATTTAACACGTGTTATGCCCACTGTTCTGTCCTTAGCTATGAGTCAGAAAATAAAAACAACTGGATTCAGTGAGTTTTCAAAGTGGAGTATGTTTTCTTTAAAAGGAAAGATGTATTTTCAGAGACAGCATGACTTGCTAATGTTTTCACCTATTGGGGAGACACTACATGTTAATTGAGTGATACAATTAACAATATTCCTATGAGATATCCCAATTAAACTTTGACATGTGAATGCTCTCATAATTAAAATATTTTGTTTTTGTTTTATACAACTTGCCTCAAAAGCAACTGTTAATAAAAAATAAATAAATAAAAAAAATGGACTATGTATAAACACCTGTTAAATACAGGCACTGTTATTGCACACCAGAGCAGCAGTTCCCAAGCTTTTTTATACTACGGCACCCCTTTATAATGTTTTCCCCCCAACCACTGAAAAATAAATAAAATATGCTATTGAAAACACTCCTTTATTTAAAGGGATATTTCACCCAAAAATAAAAAATTATCTAATTTACACACTCTCATACCATGCTAGATGTGTAGAATTTTCTTCTGCAGAACACAAAGATTTTAAGAAGAATATCTATGCTCTATTGGTCCTTACAATGCAAGTGAATGGTGACCAGACCTTTGAAGCTCCAAAAATCACATAAAGGCCACATAAAAGCAATCTATAAGATGGACTCTTCACTTTGTTGCAGTTAGGGAAACACTTCCGCTCCCTGATGGCCAAAACAGAGAGAATGAGAAGGAGCTTCTTTCCCCAGGCCATTCGTGTTCTGAACCAAGGACAACACCAGGACTAGGTTCACTATTCAACACCACACAATTGAAGCAATATACACTCTACGTTATCATATTATTATATATCATTATTATACATTTACAACATCACCTCTATAATATTAGCCTGTTGCAGGTCAACATTACTGCACAATTGCACTTTACCTTGCACATGTACATATTGCCAGTCAACTGCTGCTGCTACCACCTCTACATCTGTCATTATGCACTATTCATATTCATATGCATACTTTGTACATACAGTATATTTCTTCTTTCTCCTATTTTATTGTGTTTTTTTTACTTCTATTTCTATTCCTTATCTATCTATCTATCTATATCTATCTATTTCTCTCTCTCTCTCTCTCTCTCTCTCTCTCTCTCTCTCTCTCTATAGATATATATATATATATATATTAATTTATCGTAAACTGTGGGGAGAAAAGTCGTACCAAGAATTTCACTACATGTCATACTGTGTATGTTTATGTATGTGACCAATAAAACTTGAAACTTGAAACAAAACCAGAGGTTTAATCCATATCTTCAAAGCGATTTGATAGGTGCAGTTGAGAAACAGATCAATATTTATGTCCCTTTTTACCATAAATCTCCACTTTTACTTACAAAAAGTACTTAAATATCGATCTGTTTCTCACCCACACCTATTATATTATGAAGATATGAATGTAACCACAGGAGTCTCATGGATTACATTTATGTTGTCTTTATGTGATTTTTGGAGCTTCAAAGGTTTGGTCAACATTCACTTGTAAGGACCAACAGAGCTGAGATATTCTATTAAAAATCTTAATTTGTGTTCTGCAGAAGAAAGTAGGTCATACACATCTGGGATGGCATGAGGGTGAGTAAATGATGAGAGAATTTTCATTTTTGGATGAACTATTCCATTAAAAAATAAATGCAAAATTAAATAAAATCAATGTAGCCTTCAAGCGTTTCTTAAGTAAACATTGCTTGGAGCTTTTAAAGTAGATATTCAAGAGCCAGTGATAAAATAGAGAGATTAAATAGTGCACTGCCTTAGGTTTTTCAATAACAGGAGCAATTACACATTAAAATATTAATTTAATGCAAAATAAAACTACTTAAATTATTGACAATCTTTACTGTGTGATTATTAGATAGGCTGTACATTAATACTGATTCAGAGAAGCCCTGTCATTGAAGTTTATTGAGCTTCCTGCTCAATTATATTACAGTATTTCAAGTTATCCAGACAGAGAAAGTGAGAGCTATTTTATTTTTCTTGTCAATATTGTTGTTTGATTAATATTAAGGTCTATTAGGCTGCATTTACACATTGCACAGAGCAGGTATTTTGAGCTATAAGATTTTTGTCCTGTCTGTTTACACTCTCGTAATACATTAACGGCTTTACGTTAATATCACGTCAAGAGGGGAATTTTGACCAAGAAGCGCATTTGACTGTTCACACGCACAGTTGCATTCTCATTGCTTTTACATGTCCTTTTCCCCTGCTGCAATCAGGATGAACAAATTTGCCATTTGTTCTTGTACCTGTGAAATAAAAATGAACTCTTTTATCCATTATGTAAATTTATAAGCTGCTGTTTTATCAAGTCACTTTCACATGCAGTGTAGAGGTATTTGTATATGTACAGTACATTTTTGGTACAAAGAATATATATTAATTTATATTTAGGGCATACTCTTTTATTGTAGATTACACAGTCTATGCTGTTTTATTGACTTTGTACCATATGTTATTTATATGCAGTTTTGGTGGCTGTAATTTGATTGAAAGTAATGTTATTACTTTTTAATTAAAAAAGTTGTGTAAATACTTTTGTAATTGCATTACAATTTAAATACTCGTAGTCAGTTAATTTCTTTTAAGTACAAATTACGTGGATTATACATATGTCTAAAATAATGTTATTTATGTAGAATAATTTTAAAACATTAATTATGTTTATGTTTACATCCCTTTGTGTTTCTGTGACAGATGAATGGACAGTGATTATGATCAAGGAGGAAATAATTTTTTTTTTTTTAAATTGTTGAGCGAAAAGCAAAATTGTAAAAATTGTGTCGTCCTCATTTTTCTGGAGCACTTTTCAAGCAGAGATTTTACCATAGCTTCAGTGTATTTATGTTTACCTCTAAATAGCTTGAAAATAATGAGCTTTGGCAGGAAGGCCAAGCCTTCAAAGATTAACATACTGCAGACCAGAGACTCTGAGCATCAAGGTAAAAGAGCCTTTCAAGAATGCCATAAATACACAGAAATGAAAATTAATCCATGACTCATTTCTGAATTTGCTCTCTTTAATAGAAAGATGAAAAAAAAAACACAATAGATTTTCATGAGCATCCTAAAACATAATCAAGAAAAATCCAAAATAGAGACAACTAAACATTTTTTAAAACCCTTATTATCTTAAGAATGAATTGTTCTTAAAGTTTATAAGTTTCATTTTCACAAATAGGGTCGTAATATCTGACACATTTAATATCATTTTGTAATTGAAGCACATTTTTCAAAAGTCCATTAAAAGAGAATTTAGAAATAAGGGCACTAGATGGCAGTTGAGAGCTTTCTTTAAAATGAGCATCTTTTCTTCTGAGAGTGAAATGCTCCTTTCTATAAACTCTGTTTTGCTGAGATTTCCCATATTGTATCTTATTAATATTTTTGTTTTATTAATTATAAATCAAAAGATATAGTTTTAACCTCACTTGTAGGCTTGAGAACAAATACAAGGGGTCACAGAGGTTTAAATCTATTTTATAATCTCTATTATAATTCACTCAGTTATGATAACTGAATGTTTCCACAAGACTGATTGAAGTTGCTCCTTATTCTTCATTTACACAGGCACTTGCTTTGATCCTGAGCTTTTTGATTTAGTCTTAGAACAGCACAGAAGAATTCCATTGGTATTTGGATTACTTCTCTGTATTGAAAGGATAGCAATCAGATAACAGGTACAATTTCAGCCCTGATGTAAATCAAAATGATAAATTGTATATAATAATCCAGATCTTTTTGATCTATGATGTGTGACCACGTTAAGAATATCTTTAGGTTGGTTGCTTTTCCACCATCGCTTTGATGCACGTATAGCTTTTTACCTTAGTTGAATTTAAAAAAAGGTGATACAACTACCGGTCTGTTATTTGTTACTATTTGTTATGCTTCAACTAGTCCTCTACCTGATGTTCTAAATCTTTTCTCCAACTTCTAATTTTTTTTTATTCCAGTTTTGAGAATATTTCCATACTTATAATAACATTACCTGGTACGCATGCGCAAACATAGCGCAAAATTTAGCGTGAAAAATATGTTGATGTTGAAGTTTAGAAAAAAGCATTCCATCTGATGGTACAATGCTTTTACTAAGGTAATTATTGGCATTTGTCGTCTGGGGAAATGTAGTGAAGTTTGTGACCATCGCTTGCCAAAATGTCCAATGTGTAAATTAAGTAACATATTTTATATTGGTTCACTCGTGATATTGAGGCTTAGTGACAGACATTATACTGCTGTAGAAATCTTGAATATTTTAGTAATGTTTTGATTTTATTATTATGGTATGGTGTAAAACTGAACGATTAACATTCACTATAACCATAATGTAACCAAAAATTACCTCCAAAAGCATTCAAAATACTGGCAAAGATATTTGAATTTAAAATACATCCCTTTTCATGGTGTTCTGTTTAGCTCTAGCCTAATTTGTGTATTTGAAGGTAAATAAATAACTTTTATTATTCAAGTTATTAAACCATGAATGAACCATCACGTAGATTTACTTTAGTTTTCAGAGCTTCAAAACGGCACTGACAAGAATTAACAGTTCAGATAATCCTTTAACTAGTATATCCCAACATAAATGCAAATTTAAAACAAAAATGAATAACTGGCATACATTCATTCATCACCAAAGACTATCTGTCAGCCTGTCAGCCTTATGCCATTGCCATTGAATGAAATGACTGAAGATTAGCTGTTTGTTATACAGTTGTTTCATTTGTTGGAGGTGATCAGTCAGTTCTGACTAATTGTACACACTTTTAGTAGATTAGACTTGGCGCTCTGCTTCTGCTAAGTTTGAGTAATTGGTTTTACTGACCACAATGTGCGTGTGTTTATGTGAGAGAAAATGAAGATGCCCTGAAAAAAAACATTGACAGATTTTCTAAATCATTGACAAAGTTTCATCTCTGTTCTCATTATTTTCCTCTCTAACATGTCTAATTAACTGATTTGATAGTCAGTTTGCTGTCAGCTTTAATTTGACTGTCCAAAGGCTTTTTGTTAAACCATCTACCAGCAGATAGCACTGCAGCTGAACAGTCTGCTGTGTGTGGCATTCATTTTGTTAAACAACAGAATGGTCTTTTCAATTAGCACTGCAATAACTGGTTCCTTTTGTGCATAGGTGTAAATATGGCACACACACCAAAAAAACAAAAAACAAAAAACAAAAAAAAAGGTGTTAATTTGGGGTTGCATAGGGTTGTATAGGCAGGATCAACCTGAGGGGGGGGGGGGGGGCAATAATCATCCACTGCATGCTAATGCCTCTCCTCTGTAATAGGACCACCTCATTAGAAAACCCAACTCTCTAATTTAACCTCATCCCTGATAATGACCAAATAACTTCCATTGTGAAATCCTGCTCACTGCTGCGCCTCCCTAATGGCCACTCTTCCCTGTGATTAGGAGCAAACAGCCTCAGACTCATGCCATGTAGACTCGTGTCTGCTTGAGAGGTGGTAAAAGAGAATGATAAAGGCTAATTTTGGTTTTGTTTTAGCATCAGCAATAGCAGGGTATAAGAATTTCAATGGAAATATATAATCAATATAAACTTATTAGCCTACATAAAAAAATTATGTGCCATACATTTAAGGGTTTTGTGTGACTGAGATTTTTTAACAAACTTTAGTAAGCTCCATACTCGATAGAGCATTAACCTTAAAAACCTCATCTGTTTTTCATCTCACATTTGCTTTTAATGACCCTATTGGTTAGATTTAGGTTTAAGGTTTAGGGTAGGGAGGTAGGGTTTGTTGATTTAAAACACTACCATTAGAAACCTTATCTGTTTAGAAGAATATTTTACACGCTTTAAGTGCCTCATAGTGGACATTTCACCTCAGAATCTCCGTGATGCATGTAATGAATCACAATGTCATTTTGCAAAAATGTCGCAACAGTCTCATAATTTTTATGAGATAAGGCTGACGTCCAGTGTCTACTGGTTTTGATTCATAATTAACTCTGTTAACTCTGTTAATTATGCTTTTGGTTGGGCTCATTGTAATGTAATTGCACTTAGGAGAACAAACCTTGTAAAAGAGGTCAGTGTTTCTTCGACAGGTACTGTATTTCACATAACAGTGGAATTTGGATGCAATTTATGGAGCAGAAATTCATCAAATGGGGTAAATTCTCATTGTAAGCACATCTATGCTGCAAGTTTTCTTGGCTTGAGAGCCACCAAGTAATGCAAACTGGGACAATTCCAATTTAAAGGAATTATATATTAGCATAATTTTTGGCCACTGAAACAGATGAAAGAACTGTTCGTCTCTGCTGAGTGTCTATCTTTCATGTGCTCCCATCTAAAGAGAGGGGCTGGAGGGAGTGAATAATATATATATATATATATATATATATATATATATATATATATATATATATATATATATATATATATATATATAAAAAGGTGTTGAGATAAAAGAGAACTCCCTAAAGAACTTGGTCCTTATAGTGGGCATATTCAATATGGAATCTCCTCCTGATTAATGTCCTTTTTTAAACTACAGTACATTGACCTTTCACACCAGTGGTGTGGTTGGGGCCATACGCACGTATACGCTGTATGCTTATTTTTTTCAAAGGGCTGTTTGTGTATAACAACTTCTAAAGATCAGTATTAATATTTGCATATACCCTCGGTGAACCCACTTGTTCTTTGCTTCAGAAGTCCATAATCTACTGTTGTGTTAGCTTCCCTTTAACTGTATCCCATGCTGATTTGTGAAACGGCTGATTATTTGTTGTAATTGGTGCATTATCACTTGAATTCTACCATTCCCTCACCTGAAAACTGATGTCGCCACCATCATCCACTGAGGGAATTCAAGGCAGTGAGTGAAGACACACTGTTTACGCTGAAGCAATAAGAAGCAGTTGCCAACCATCCCGTATAATAAGGAATCGACTAATATTTATGGGGAAAAATTGCATTCCATATGAAATCCATTCGGGACGTAGTTTGTCCCATATTTTAGTGTCACACACCCAAACTACTGAGAATGTTTCACAAATCGAAAGAAATGGACCTGAAACACATGAGTTGTGTAAGATATCAGCTGTTACTTTACACAGACACAACACTTGACAGAAGCGGGTGGATGAAAGATCAGTGACAATCAGCAAACTTCTTCTGTTGTGTTTTCTGTCAGAAGCAGGAGAATTTTGTCAAAAATATAGCATTCGAGTGCATGTTAGTTGTTTCCCACATTTGTGATTTTAAAACTCCAGTAAACGCACCTGTTCATGACATGGCATTTCCCTTGTGATAAACACTATTTACAGCCATAACAACAACAATTTTTTCATGTTAAACATTTTCTCTCCTTTCTCTCTTCTCCCCGGTCATTGTATTAAAGCGTTTTTTTCATTTTAAGTGTATTGGGTGCCGTTCACACTGAATGCAATTTTGCATCCGTCCGTGCTGTTTTAAAACAAGCTCTAGTCTAGATGGACCTCTTTAACCATTGTGCAGCATCTCGTGCAGGAGCACCTGTATATATGGGTCATTCCTACAATTCGTTGATATTAATGTCCCCAGTACAAGTTGTGGTATTTATATTGTTTAATTTCACCAGATTACTATTTTAAAAGTTAAATTTTAAAGAATTTAAATAATTTGCACTGTCATTTCCTTATGTCCCCAGAGCTGAACGTCACACATCTTTGACAAAAATAAGTGCTAAATCATTGGATTTCTATTAAGAAATCTTAATCCCATACAATTAAGAGTTTAGTATTACATTCTCTCATGAACATGTATTCATTTGTGGTAAATGTGTCATTTTAACACTTAAAGTGGAGTTGTTGTTTTTTTGTCCCTTGATTTATTGTCCAACCTGTTATGTAATGATACTATGACCTTTAATTGAAGATATATGTTGTGAAATGACAGCATACACACTGGACGTGACATCAGCCATTCAGCAAAATTATTATTTGAGTTATTTGAAGTTTGTAATTCTTTTGTTTTATTTATGTTTTCCCTTATTTTGTGGTGTTAGTCATGTGTTGTCAAGAATAACATCCACCCTGTTATTGGAAGATATATGGGAAATTAATGTAATTTAAAACTTTCAACATTTTTATGTTAACAGAAATAAAATAATCAGTATAAGTTTACAAATATGTTTGCTAGATATCAATCACAGATCTTGTAAATATAAAGATACTTGTAAAAGTATGTTTTATTTTTCAAAAGTTTAAAAGCCAGAATGTCGGCGAATTGTAGGAATGAGCCATATACTGTATGTACAGAGATGCAGTTCCGGCACTCCCTATACGCAGATTATGCAGACCCAACCCCTGCCCAAAGACCTTCACACATCTGCCCAAAGTAAGATATTCCAATCATCATTATTTGCAGAATGTAAACAAAACAGATTACACATTATCTACTGCATATATATTATTTCAAATCATCATTGAGTGGTTAAAACAGCTTCTTTTACTGATCTCTTGTGAATTCTACTCCTAGAACGAGGCATGAAGTCATTTATAACTCATTTGAATATCACATTAGTTAAGATGTAGTCTTGTGCGTCCTCATATTTAAACGCTCCTCTTAACGCCTCCCCCAGTGGCGTGGTCAGTGTCTGGATGTTCTCAAACAGTATGACGTTTCTCAGCTGTTTCAAACTTCTTTTTAGCTCTGAGTGAAGAACGAAAAAAAAAAAACTTCGTGAGTATGCTGACTATTATAATGAAACTGAGACAGATTGTGTCTCCATTTTATGAGGGCCAACTGGCTATTCTTATAGCTCTAATTGCTTAATGGTATAACATACTGTATGTTGTGGGAGCTTAAGTGTGACATGGTACAACATTTATGTACCAAATATGGCTGAGAATCACCAACGGTGATTTCAATAAAGTACTAAATTAGATTATTTATTTTTTTAGCATGCATGGCAATGATTAAGGCCATAGTAGGTAAATTAGACATCACTTAAGTCCATTAATAACTTATAATCATGTCGGTTAAGTAAAGAAATTCTTACAAACAGTCTCATAGTAACTTTACTGACAAGCAAACGTGAGACTGTTTAATAATACGTATACACTTTAGCAAGAGCAAATTGTGGTTCCTTAGCCATAATACACACATCATACATTTAACACATCATACTGTCATATTATACATTTAGTTTGTGGTGTAGTTGACTAGAACAGAGCAAGACTGTTTATACAGTATGCCATTTGTGTGCATGAGTGTAAACACAGGATTGCCCCATGTCCATGTTGAATTATTGCCCTGTCACTTCCCTTTCCACCTGTCATCTTTCATAGTGCACAGCCCTATGTTAAATCAATTTGTTGCTAAATGATTTGTCACCCGGTGTGCTTGTACTTTTTGTCAAGAGAATTACAGTGTCCCCTTAAAGTCTGGTAACTTTCATTCCAACTTTCACATTTCAGTTGAAGGGCGCCTAAGCTTGGAGACCAAAGCACTTAAAGTATTTGGGCAGAACAATGTCCTGTAATGCTCTAGACACTCTTGCCCTTGGTTGCTGGCATTCCATTCAAAGCATTTTATTCCATCCAGTGGCTTTATAATTGAGTCTGTCCTTCCTGTGGTGTCTGATTCCACTTAGGCTGTCAAGGTATTTAATATGTGTTCTTTATAAATGGTCACCTAATATATGGTTAATATTAGGGATGTGCAAAACTAAAATGTTCGTAATTTGTAAAACTACAATTTTCATAATCGACTAGGCGGTCGTTTTTTTGAACGACCAGTCGACTAGTCAGTGTTATGGATAATATATAATTAGGCTCTGTTATGTTCACTTGACCCCGATCAGACACATTTCAGAGGGATATACAGATGGTAACTATGGTAACATGGTAACTGTAACATCTGATGTTGTTACCCATCCTGCCTACCACCAGAGGGAGCCCTCTCCTGAATACTGATCATCACACATTCCTTCTCTGCTCATTTCCTGTTTGCCATGTATATATAGCCATGCATTTCCACTGCTCATTGCAAAGTATTGCCAGCTAACCCCTGTCTTACCAAGCGTTTACAATTGCCTACTGTTTATGCCTCACATTATGACCATTGTGCCTATTTATCTGGATATTGTCTTTGGATCACTGTTTTGCCTTGTTTGCCTTGTTGGGTTGTTTACCTGTTACTGGATCTCTGCCTGTTATATCGACTATGTCTCTCCACTCAGCGTTTTGGATTTGTTTGCTTATATTGTTTAATAAACTTTCTGCATATGGATTCTAAAGCTGCCTCCATGTCCAGTTCATCACAGAATACTTCGCCTGCACTGAATCCAGCAGACGTTTCACAACTCCAGGTCGCCTTCGCTCATCAAAGTGAAGTGCTCAAGGGATATCAAGGGAATTTAAATGATCTACGGGCCACCAACGAACACCTAATACATTACATCCACTCCCTCCAATCTCTACAAGCCAAACTGGTAAGATTTGCACTCCCTGATAAATTCGATGGCTCCGCTGAGAATTGCAGAGGGTTTCTACGTCAGTGTAGAATATACTTCTCTAACCAACCTGAGTCATTTAGTCAGGAATCTAAGAAATGTGCATTCATGATGTCTCTGCTTACCGGAAAAGCTCTTGACTGGGCCGCGGCTGTTTGGGAGAAAGACCCGCAATTTAAGACATCATTCGATTACTTTGCTCAACAGATTCATGAGGTGTTCGAATATCCAGCTGGAGGAAAAGATGTTTCTCTTCAGCTGCTGCACTTATACCAAGACCAGCGTTCTGCAGCTGATTATGCCATCCAGTTCCGAACACTAGCTGCTCAAAGTGGGTGGAACGATGTCGCATTAAAGTCTGTATTTCGAGAAGGGCTTAATCACAAACTTCAAGCTGAGCTCACATGTAAGGGTGAGGAATCCAATTTGTCTCAGTTCATTACCATGGCTATCAAGATAGAAAATTTGTTAAGAAATACCCCACGCTCTAAGTTCGCCCCATCTCACAAACTCCAGCCTCTGTTCAAACACAAATGTCCCCCGAATCCACTGAACCTATGCAAATAGCATATACTCATGTTTCATCTGAAGAACGTCACCGTCACTTAAAGGAGAGGTTGTGTTTTTACTGTGGTGAGAACGGTCACCAAAACGCTTCATGTCCTCACAAAAACCTGAACACTCATGCTACAAGATTAAAAGTGAGTACCAAGAACATTTCTTCTCCACATTATCATAGTTTTTCTCTACCTGCAGAAATCTCTTTTGATGTTAACTGCAAATGTATTACAGCGCTAGTGGATTCTGGGGCAGCAGTTAATTTAATTCACCAAGACCTGATTACAGTACTCAACATACCCACTATACCATGTATCCCTGCCATTCACATCACTGCTGTTGATAAGGAACCCATCGGCACTGGAATAACTCACCAAACTGTGCCAATTACTCTGCAAATTGGACTATTTCACACAGAAACCATCTCTCTCTATGTGATTAACTCCCCCAAGCACACCATCATCCTGGGTCACCCCTGGTTGGCTGTTCATGATCCCTCCTTCTCCTGGAATCAGGGTGAGCTCACACAGTGGTCACATTACTGCCGTTTGAACTGTCTTCATGTTACTGTTTCCATGCCATGTCTATCCACCAGCATTGAGAGCCCTGATGTACAAACAGAAACCAAAATTCCTGTTGAATATGCTGTTCGCTGACATATTTAACAAAGTGAAAGCAACACAATTACCTCCTCATCATCCCTGGGATGGCGCCATTGAAGTGCTACCCAATGCATCACCTCCTAGAAGCAAGGTTTATCCACTGTCACGACCAGAGACCCTAGCCATGGAGAGCTATGTTGAAGAGCTGCTAGCATCTGGATTCATTCTGGATTCTTCCACTTCACCTGCTGCTATAGGTTTCTTTGTCGAGAAGAAAGATGGCGGACTTCGGCCATGTAAAGATTACAGAGGTTAAATACAGTAACTGTTAAATATCGATATCCACTGCCACTCGTTCCTTTAGCCCTTGAACTTGCTTCATGAAGCCCGCATATTTACCAAGCTTGATCTGAGAAGTGCCTACAATCTCATCTGAATTAGAGAAGGGGACGAGTGGAAAACTGCATTCATCATCACTAGGGGGCACTATGAATACCAGGTCATGCCCTATGGGCTTGCTAACTCACCAGCTGTTTCAATCTTTCATCAATGAAATCTTCTGTGATCTTCTCAACCAGTATGTCATTGCATATATTGACGATATCCTCATCTATTCACAGGCACAACACATCCAACACATCAGGACTGTGTGTTCTTGCCTTCAACAACACCAACTTTATGTCAAAGCCAAGAAATGTGAGTTCCACACCACTCATACCATGTTCCTGGGTTATAACATTAGCCACCAAGGCATAGAGATGGACTCTTCCAAGATGCAGGCAGATACGGAATGGACAAAACCCAATACAGTCAAGGAACTTGGTTTTCGCCAAATTTTACAGTAGATTCATAAGAAACTACAGTCTCATCGCAGCCCCTCTCACTTCACTACTCAAGGGTAAACCCACAAAATTATCCAAGGTTTGGCAGGCCTTTTGCAAACAACTCAACATTAATGTGAGTTTGACTTCAGGATATCACCCACAGGCGAACGGACAGGTGGAGAGGTTAAATTAGGAAATAGGCAGATACTTAAGGTCCTACTGCAGTTGGGAACAACAGAGATGGAGTGACTTCCTTCCTTGGGCGGAATATGATCAGAACTCTCTCACCCATCCATCCACCGTACTTAGCCCCTTCCAATGTGTGCTTGGCTATCAACCCCCGATGTTCCCTTGGTCAGACGAACCATCTACGGTGCCAGCGGTGGATCAGGATTGGATCAGGCAGAGTGAGAGTGCGCACATCAGGCTGCAATGGGCTATCAGAACCCAACAAATCCAGGCCGATCGTTGGAGGCGATACAGTTCGTTACAGTAACTAATGGATATTTAAATAAAAAGGCTAAATAACTATATAACGTCTTTATGTGCAAAACTATCAAAGTAAGAAATAAGAAAGGCTCCAATGAAGAGTGGCACAAAACTGCTTATGCGCATCCTGAACGCAGAATGATGCGCTTCAATCTCAGATGAAGTCTCAGAGCGATCCTCGCTGCACATTCAAAAGCGCAGAACTGCAAGATAATGATGCATGTAAACATCTAGTGCACAACATCGATCAGTTTAACTTTTATAACTGCATTTATTTAAGCAGTGTCAGACAGAATCGGCAAAAGACTTTAATCGCTCCAAAGCATCTCACAAATACAATAACATTACTCACAGCAGAGGGTTTAATGTCTGACAGTGTTCATGTTGTAAAGTATTGTTGATGCAGTGCTTTGGCTGTGACAGCAGCAGTGCATAAATGGACTTAACTTAAAGCATCAAAGAGACTAAACTTCTTGCAAACGGTTTTATTCTGCAGACTATTCACTTAAGCACAGCAAGTTATAATCACGCAAAACGCTCTCCAAGAAGTTGTGTCTCTCAGTTAATTTGAGAATTGGATCTCCCGTTAAAACCATCACCACAAAAATATTTACATTAGTAGTCGACCCCACTAATCAACTAGTCACTTGTTGGATGACTAGATGAGTAGTTGACCACCGTAGCACATCCTTTGTTGATATTATTGTTTATGGGCCATTCAGTAGAGTTTTTTATTTCACTCTGGTGAAACTGGCAGTCGAATGGACCACTGAAATCTGGGCTTACAGTATCCTTTTGCAGTGGCAGAAGAAAGGTGAACTGTGGCATCCATCTCATGAGTATGCTGCTGTACATACCCACCCAGACTTTGAGTTAATTCTTCTTCAGGTATGGTATATTTTTATTTAATCATTTAGTATGTAACTATATGAAGTGATTATAGTGTGTTTTGTGCATGTGAACTGAAAAAGGTATGCTTTTGCTAGTGTGAAAGAAAATATAATAGTTAGGTACTTTGCAGCTAGAAAAAGCATGTGATCACAAATTCAAATGGAACATCCTGTTTTTGAGCAAAAGACAAATGTCTCTTTATTATAAAGAGCATGCATCTGATCATATGACAAACTTGGAGTAACATAGAATGTATACAAATGCATCCTAAAAGATATTTTGCTGATATCACATGGAAATCTGCTGAGGAGATAATCACATGTAACATATTAATAAACAAAGGAACTATACAAAAGTACATCCTAAAAAGTGATTCATGTTCGAAGTAAATTTGATTTAAAAAATTTACATGAAATTTATAAATATTACGGATATTTTATATTTGAAATTTTGACTTTGCATTGTATAAAAATTATTGGGTACATTTAACTACTACATTTAAGAGAGAAGACAACTACTTTATTTGGGGGAAATTTGTGCAATTTTGTGGTTTAATTTACGGACACCAATTCATTTGAAAGTGAACAACTGCTGATTTGATGACATTTTGGCAGCCTGGTTGACATGTGTACACATTAAAAGGTAAACCTTAATTTGTAATTTTCTTTTATTTCTTAATTGTCTCGTTAAATTTTGACCAGGTGTGTTCAATCCAGTTCTGGAGCACCACTAACATCGCATATTTTGGATGGCACCCTTATTTTATATTCCCAGTTTATGTTGAAGCCTGTCCTGATGAGCTAGTTGAATCAGGTGTGTAAAATAAGAGAGACATCTAAATGTGCGGTGTTCTGTGGAGAAAATATAGCCGATGGTCTGATGAAAAAAGGGCGATGATCGTATATAGTACCTCCTTTCTTCACCCATTCGCGTGGAGACAACACATAAACGGAGGATGGTTATGCCATGTGTTGCAAATTAGCTCAAAAGGGAAATATGAATAATTAATCATAACTCATTATAAATAATTATAAATATTTGGATCAGTTAATAGAATTAACTTTATGTAGCTGAATTAATATTACAATCAATTAATCTGTTTGTCCAGCGAACACAGTATTGATCATCTATCAACTCTCAGAAAGGATATTTTTCGTGGCCACAGAAAAATAACTCTTTCTTAGCATGCCAGATGGTGCCCCATCCCTGAGAAAGAAGGTCCTTCCTCAGGAGAATTCACAGGGGGGGGTCTGTCGTGAGGAGCGTGAGGTCCGAGAACCACATCTGGGTGGGCCAGTAGGGTGCTACCAGGATGACCTGCTCCTCATCCTCCCTGACCTTGCACAGAGTCTGTGCAAGTAGGCTCACTGGGGGAAACGCATATTTGCGTAGGCCAGGAGGCCAGCTGTGTGCCAGCGTGTCTATGCCGAGGGGTACCTCGGTCAGGGCGTACCAGAGCGGGCAGTGGGAGGATTCTTGGGAGGCAAACAGGTCTACCCGTGCCTGCCCAAATCGACTCCAAATCAGCTGGACCACCTGAGGGTGGAGTCTCCACTCTCCCCTGAGGGTAACCTGGCGTGACAGCACGTCCGCTGTAATGTTGAGGCCGCCCGGGATGTGAGTGGCTCGCAGCGACTTGAAGTGCTGCTGACTCCAGAGGAGGAGACGGCAGGTGAGTTGTGACATACAACGAGAGCGCAGACCGCCTTGACGGTTGACATATGCTACCGTTGCCGTGTTGTCTGTCCGAACTAACACGTGCTTGCCCTGGATCAACAGCCGAAACCTCCACAGGGCGAGCAGGATTGCCAACAACTCGAGGCAGTTGATGTGCCAATGCAGTCGCGGGCCTGTCCATAAGCCGGCGGCTGCGTGCCTGTTGAAAACAGCACCCCAGCCCATTTTGGAGGCGTTGGTCGTGACCACGATGCACCTGGAGACCTGTTCTAGGGGAACACCTGCCCATAGAAATGAGAGGTCGGTCCAAGGGCTGAAAAGATGGTGACAGACCGGCGTGATGACCACGCGATGTGTCCCGTGGTGCCATGCCCATCTTGGGACTCAAGTCTGAAGCCAGTGCTGAAGCGGTCTTATATGCATCAACCCGAGTGGGGTGGCCACCACTGAGGATGCCATATGCCCCAGGAGCCTCTGAAAGAGTTTCAGTGGGACCGCTGTTTTCTGTTTGAACACCTTCAAACAGGCAGCACCGACTGTGTGCAGTCGTTCGTGAGGCATGCTGTCAAAGAGACTGAGTCCAACTCCAAACTGAGGAAAGAGATGCTCTGAACCGGAAGGAGCTTGCTCTTTTCCCAGTTGACCTGAAGCCCTAGTCGGCTGAGGTGTGAGAGCACCAAGTCCCTGTGTGCACACGACATGTCCCGAGAGTGAGTTAGGATTAGCCAATCATCGAGAGTTGAGAATGCGAATGCCCACTTCCCTTAATGGGGCAAGGGCTGCCTCTGTGACCTTTGTGAAGACACGAGGGGACAAGGACAGGCCGAAAGGGAGGACCTTGTACTGACCTTGTACGGACCTTGTACTGATACGCCTGACTGATACGCCTGACCTTGACGGTAGGGCAGTGGTAGCTCAGCGGTTAAGGCTCTGGGTTACTGATCAGAAGGTCGGGGGTTCAAGCCCCAGCACCACCAAGATGCCACTGTTGGGCCCTTGAGCAAGGCCCTTAACCCTATCTGCTCCAGGGGCGCCGTATCATGGCTGACCCTGCACTCTGACCCCAGCCTAGCTGGGATATGTGAAAAAAGAAGAATTTCACCGTATATGTGCAAAATGTATAATGTGTGATAAATAAAGAAAATTATAATTAAAAAATTATTATAATTATAATTACCCTCGAATGCAAACCGCAGGAAGGGTCTGTGTCGAGACGTGGAAGTACGCATCCTTCAGGTCTACCGCCGTGAACCAATCTTGATGCCGGATTCTCGCCAGAATGCGTTTTTGCAACAGCATCTTGAATGGGAGTCTGTGTAAAGCCCGGTTCAGTACTCGCAGGTCCAAGATTGGCCGCAACCCACCGCCTTTTTTCGGTACGATGAATTAGGGGTTGTAAAACCCCTTCTTCATCTTGGCCGGAGGGACAGGTTCTATCGCACCCTTCTGTAGGAGGGTAGTGATCTCCGTGCGCAAGGTAGCAGTGTTTTCGTCCTTCACCAAGGTGAAGTGGATACTGCTGAACCTGGTCGGATGCCTGGCGAACTGAATCGCGTAGCCGAGTCGGACGGTCCGGACCAGCCATCGCGATGGATTGGAAAGCACAAGCCACGCGTCAAGTTCCGCGCAAGGGGGACCAAAGGGACAATGTCGTCGGACGTACCGGCAGGTGGGGCCTCACGGTGGGGCGGAGCTCGAGGTGCCACACCATGTTGTGGCCATGCTGAGTCTAGGGACATCAAAGCACTTACCTGGCTCCTTGCGACCACCCCCGGAACAGCCTGGGACGGGGGAGGAAGAGGCCTGTCCTCGCAACCCGTGGAGACTGTCACATTGGGGGTGGATGTGTGCCACAGCTGGGCGCGCAGGGGCGGGGAGACCGCTGCTGGAGCGCCAATCCTGCAAGAAAAACCCATGGACGGTGGTCGTGATGGTGACAGTGCACACTGGGTATGTGACCCAGGGAAGGAGGAAACCACTCTTTTGCTGAACTACTGGGTACCGCAGCCACTTGGGCATGTGGCGAAATCAAATTAAAAGGCAACAAAAGATTCTCCACCCGGCCCTCCACCGGGGGATGGAGTGGTCTTACTACCAGCTCCAGTTGAGTGGGTTTCGTCGACCCTGGGTCGCCCGTCTCAGGGGCGCTTTGATGACCTTCGTGGGTTCTTAGCGGCCGACCATGAGATGGTGGCGTCTGCTACCTGCAGTGGGCTCCATGCCAGGACTGGTCCGAAGGAGTGGGCTGCGGCAGAGCTGGTGCAGTCACCGCAGGGGAACGCCCTTGGTGATGAGCAGACGGGGTGCAGAATCTTGAGCCGCGCCGGATATGCCGGATTGTCTCCATCTGCTGCCTCACCATCGAGAACTGCTGGGCAAAGTCCTCGATGGTGTCGCCGAATAGGCCAGCCTGGGAGTTGGGGACAGCAAGGAACAGTGTCTTGTCGGCCTCACCCATCTTGACCAGGTTGAGCCAAAGGTGGTGCTCCTGGATCACTAATGTGGACATTGTAGGGCTTTACTGGTTGTTTAGATCAGTGTTACTATCAGAAATAATTAATAATTATTTCTTTAGCTATTAATTAATAATTAAATTAATTAATTGAATCTAACTCATTAAAACCTCATATGGGGCTCCAGTAAATGTAGTGCGCTATGTTTAGGAGCGGGTTTGGTTATTAGCAATAATTAATAATTATCAAAAACAATTATTAATTATTAAAATCAATAGAACATTGATGAGAATCAATGTTAGCTTTTTCTAATCCTTTAAATCAACAATTATCAAAGATAATCGTTAATTGTTAACATCGATGAAACATTAATTAAAATTTAACACTAGCTTATTGATGATTCAGATTCAACAATCATCAAAGATAATTATCAATTATCAAAAATCAATAGAATATTAATAAGGATTAACATTGACGGGGCACCACCCAGGAATCAGGGACTAATAACCAGATAGTATAACAGTCTCAATATTAGATTGTTTTCTTAGGAAAATCGACATCCAAAGAATATAGTTTTTCGGGAAAAAAACAATGAATGAGGCTTGAATCTGAGCACTGACATCCCGTCAGGATGACACAGGTGTATGCAAAACAAACCAACACACTATAATATTCTATCTCTGCCCAGACGTAAACCTCTTACTTGAATCGCATGAGGATGCAGGTGGAATGTGTGTTCATCCATCCTTTAACTCAGACTCGGTTCCTCGAGGCTTGGGTGATGACGGGAGGCCGTTTCCTCACTCTGTCGGCGGGCGGTACGGCTGCTGATTCTCGGCGGCTGGCGGAGAAATCAGAAACGTCAACTTGATTGAAGATGGAAGAGAAATCTTTAATCTCTTCACTTCTGCAGGCAAACGGATGAAGATGCAGATTGCTCGGCGATCTCCTTCGGATCCGTTAGAGTGTTGGGTGGAACACAGAGTAATCTCAACTCGTCCAGCGAGATGGAGATCGTATGGTCACATTTTGAAGTCAGACGTTACTTCCTTGTGCCACGAGGCTACACATGAGAGCAGCGATGAGCTGCGTCTACACACGGCGAGCAAAGTTGCTGGAAGCAATGCCCGGAAGCGTCTCAGAGTTATTTCTACTCCCGATGACGTCATGGTTGAGGGCCGTTCTGTCGTGTGCCTCATCCAATAGGAGTTGAGAGTTTGATCCTTTAGTGAGCAAGGCTTCATGGGATTTGTAGTCTGTTTTGGACTCCCTTTGTTTGATTTTGGCGTGGTTTTTATCATTAAGATTTATGACGGAGTGTGTGGACTTCAGTTAGGTTTTACGACTGTGTTAGGCCTGCCTTTGTCTTCTATCTGAATACATGAGGCCCAACAAAAAGTTCTTAAAAATATTACGTGTAATATTGTTACCATACTTTTTTAAAGTAGTTATCACATAATACTTTTTACAGTGCATCATAAAATAAGGGGGGCAGAAGCCACAGGACTTCTCCCTTGGCCGGGTGGTATGAATAAAGAGTTTTGGAATCAGAACCTTGCATTTCCAGAAATCTTTGACTCGACTGCACTTCGATTGCTGTTTTGAAGAAATCTACCACGACACAGGCACCATCATAACCGCTGACCCTCTTTTTTCCCCATTGCTGGTTATTGTGGAGGAGCTCTGCTTGAGTTTATCAGCTTTCAATTTGCCATGTTTGAGCTCTAGGGGTCACAGTGCAGTCACACTACTCTCACTGGGTTTATGGCTTTTTAATCAACTTCTTCTATCTATGTGCCACTAGCCTGAGGGAACCAGGGAAGTGAGAGTATATAGACCTGTATCTTAAAAAATACTGAATGAGGCAAAATGGACATGGCGATGTCTAAATGCTTTAAGACCCTGTGGCTTTTTAAACCACCAAAGCCCTTGGCTAAATCTGTAAGACTAATGTACAATATAAAACTAAGGAATATATTAATTGTTCTGCCACCTATAGGTGGTTTTGTATGTTTTTATTTCATGTTAAAGGGTTAATTCACAAAGAAAATGAAAATTCACTCTTTCATAAATTACTTACCACATTTCATTCCAAACATCTATGGCTTTCTTACCTCTGTTGAATAGAAAAGATGTTAGGCAGAATGTTAATGATTGACAGCCTCAGTCACCATTCATTTTCATTGTATAGAAAAAGATAGCAATATAAGTGAGAGGTGACTGAGACTGTCAGTCTCTTGTATATCATTGAAGAAAAGTCATACAGGTTTGGAACAACATAAGATTGAAAGAATTTTCATTTTGGGATGAACTATACATTTATGACAATATGCATTATTTTAGGTAATGGCAGTCTTGCAGATTATTGCTATAATCTTATCTGTTGTGTAAATGGGTTTAGTTGCACAAAGATTAACCTTATGTCATTTTAATGCAGTTTGAGGGTTACACTTTGGGAAAAGTGGAGTTTAGATGTCCATAACCAGATGTACAGGGATATTTGTTACAGCTGAACATTTTAACTTAGAAGTGAAAGTTTAAGCAAGAAACCCAAAGGCACCATTAGAGCAGGAGGGGAAAAGAAAGTGTCAGCACTGAGCCTTGCACAACTTTGGATCACTCTCAATACTCAGATCAGTATGAGTTGTTACAATTTCACAGTTGGTCATGCTTCACTGTTTGACATTTGCGCCTTTAGTGCAGGTTGAGAGATTCTCTGAATGTGTGAGGCAGGAGAGAAAGAATGAGGTAGAGAGAGGCATGTCACCATGTGGGAGCTCACATTGACACCTCCAATGCACAGCTCCACTTGGCATGCAGTCGACAGTGTCTGCTGAAGGGTAGCTGCAAATGAGTCCAGTCTATCTCGCAGTTCCCCAGGCAGCAAAACAACCCCTTTCCTCACCTCCATCAGTGTATCCTAGAGACCTTCAGGCAGTGGTATACAAACCTTAACTTTGCTTCTCTCAGTAGGAGGTAACATTTATAATTTAATGGATCATGTATACGAATGCCCTGTTATATACTTTTAGACACATTGTGCTTGAGTGAGTGAGATGGCAGACTACTGCAGAGTCAAATGTCTGTGTACTTCAATATAGCTCTTGATTGAAGCCCTTTGCTAGTGCTCTGAATATGTTTTACTTCCACAGATTAAACCATGCAATTCCATGCTTAAAAAAAAAAAAAAAAAAAAACATTAAACTAGAACAAAATTTATATTTAGGGTATTTTGGTAAGAATGGGATACCTGGTTAGAGTTGTCACGATACCAACATTTCAGTAGTCTGTACCAATACCTGTAAAATGCCACGGTTTTTGATACCACAGCAGCAATAGCTAATATGTTAGTGAACACACTCTTTTAGACTGTTAACAAACTCCAAAAAGGACATAAAGGCAGCATAAATTAATGCCTTAATGTCCTTTTTGGTGCATGAAATTTTGGACACCATTACATGCATTGTATGGATATATTCACATCATATTTCCCTCAAAATATTTTGTGTTCTGCAGAGGAAAGAAAGTTATACAAGTTTGAGACAGCATAAGGGTGAGTAAATGATGAGAGAATATTCAGTTTAGTAATTACTCAGGTAAACACTTTTACATTTATTCATTTGGCAGATGCTTCTATCCAAAGCAACTTACAGTGCATTCAAGGTATACATTTTATCTGTTTGTGTGTTCCCTGGGAACTGAACCCATGATCTTGGTGTTGCTAGCAGAATGCTCCAACAGTTGAGCTACAGAACAGTAATTAATAACAAAGAAATAAATTAAGAACATGGAATACACACTAGAGTAACCGCCATGATTAGGAATATATATACACTGGTGGCCAAAAGTTTGGAACAATGTACAGATTTTCAGAGTTTCAGAAGGAAAGTGGTACTATAATTCACCAAAGTGGCATTCAACTGATCACAAAGTATAGTCAGGACATTACTGATGTAAAAAACAGCACCATCACTATTTAATTTTTTTTTTTTTTTTATCAAATCTAGACAGGCCCCATTTCCAGCAGCCATCACTCCAACACCTTATCCTTGAGTAATCATGCTAAATTGCTAATTTGGTACTAGAAAATCACTTGCCATTATATCAAACACAGCTGAAAGCTATTTGACTCATTAAATGAAGCTTAACATTGTCTTTGTGTTTGTTTTTAGTTGCCACAGTATGCAAAAGACTGGCATGTCTTAAGGTCAATAATAGGTCAAAAATGGCAAAAAGAAACCGCTTTCTCTCGTCAGTCAACAGTCAGTCATTGTTTTGAGGAATGAAGACTATACAATGCTACAAATATTTGTATTTGTATTACAAATAGTACAAAGATTTCATACAAAGGTGTACACTACAGTCTTCAAAGACAAAGGACAACAGGCTCTAACAAGGACAGAAAGAGATTTGGAAGGCCAGATGTACAACTAAACAAGATGATAACTAGAGTCTCTATTTTGAGAAATAGATGCCTCACATGTCCTCAGCTGACAGCTTCATTGAATTCTACCTGCTCAACACCAGTTTCATGTACAACAGTAAAGAGAAGACTCAGGGGTGCAGGCCTTATGGGAAGAATTGCAAAGAAAATGGCACTTTTGATACAGAAAAAAAAGGTTAGAGTGGGCAAAGAAACACAGAAATTGGACAACAGATAATTGGACAAGAGTGTTATGGATCTTAACCCCATTGAGCTTTTGTGGGATCAGCTAGACTGTAAGGTGCGTGAGAAGTGCCCGACAAGACAGCCACATTTATGGCAAGTGCTACAGGAAGTGTGGGGTGAAATGTCACCTGAGTATCTGGACAAACTGACAGCTAGAATGCCAAGGATTTTTAAAGCTGTCATTGCTGCACGTGGAGGATTTTTTTAATGAGAACTCTTTGAAGTAGTTTAACTTTTAAATTTTTTTCAAATTGTAATAGTAATTTGTCACGTTATTAATGTCCTGACTATACATTGTGATCAGTTGAATGCCACTTTGGTGAATAGAAGTAGCAATTTCTTTCCATAAGAGCAAAATCTGGTAGTTACCTAACCATGTACAGTGAGAAATTAAATGCTATTTAATGAGACAATACATGAGATTTTACTGAAAAAAAAAAAAATATTGTAAAAAATGAATTTGTACTTTTACAGTAAACTATTGTTAAAATTATGGTGAAAAACATTTATGCATTTCCACAAGTTTCTTTGTGGCCCCTCACATTTAATTATATTCTGTTGAATTATATTCAAGTTATATCTTATTTTTATTGTGTTTATTATTTATTTCTCTATTTTTACGGTGAATTCTGGAAACCACAGCTGACAGTTTTTTGCCATAAATTTAACAGGTTATATATTTACAATGGCAGCCAAAAGTTTGGAATAATGTACAGTTAACCAATCAACAGTAGTTTACTGTAGCACTTTTACATTCTTTTTCCATTTAAATTATGGGGGAATAAAATCTGTATATATAGAATACTGTGCAAAAGTCTTTTTGGCACATAAGGCACATAAGATGTTGCACAAAAACATTTATCTTATTTATATCTTCAGCCTAAGTGTCATAAAGCGTGTCATTGTTTACATTGTTTTTTTGTTTTTAATTATTATTTGGAAATGATTTTTTATTTTATAATTTTTTTTTAATTGTTTTGGACTGTTTTGGTTTGTGAACGGCGCTTGGTCTGTGCTCTGTGCAAGTTTCTATTGTAAACAATGATGCACTTCCTGCCTCCTCCTCCACGCGTGACCTTACCAACGAGCTTACATCATCCCTCTCATGAGTGCGCATCACAGAGATGTACGGAAGCGAACATTTGTAGTTAAAAAGCATTGTTTTGTTTCTCAAAATAATAAATCGTTTGGGTTCAGAAGAACTTTATTTGTCAACTGAAGTCGTGTGGATTATTTTGATGCACCCTAAATATGCATTTTGGACCGTCAAATAATGAAGTACATTCACTTGCATTGTTTATAGGAGGAGGCCTGAAATGAAATCCTAAAAGTCTTAAATTCTGTTTTGATGAAGAAAGAAAGGGTGAGGGTGAGTAAATTATCAGCAAATTTTCATTTTTGGGTGAACTATTCCTTTAAGGCTCAGGGCTTTTAATCGTAAGGTTGATTGCTCAGTTCCCACAAGTATCGGGTCATGAGCCCTCAAGCTCTTGATGGTGACTGTCCCTGTCATAAAGTTCATGGCACCATTCTATGGCATCATCACATGAGAGTCACAGAAACAAATACCACCGGCCCTGGTCTTGTGGCGATAAATAGTTTTTAAATTGTATTCTAAAGCATGTGAACAGAATGCTCATGGCTTGATCAACAGATTCTGATGGTGGACAAACTGCCCTGCAGCAAGGCACCTTGATCGTCCGTCTCTAATATAGCACTTACCTATTGGCTGTTTACCCCTCGTTTTGCCATTTTATTCAGCAACACATCTATCACCAGGGTAAGATGCTTTTTACCCTGGGGAGTGAACTGAAGATTTATTGCTATGCACTGATGATGGCTGTGCATGTGTCCGCATCCAGTCAACTCTTGGAGGAAAGTTATGTATTTTCGAAACTTGGAGTGAAAAATAAACTACCTATATTTATTTCCTGTATTTATTGTCCCAGCCTTGGGTTTTTTCCTCTGCATTTCTTTGATAGTTCCAGTGAAGAGTTAGGTCAGGAACTACCCTTAAGGTAGCATAAATTCATTATTCATATTGGAAACAGCAAAGGCATTTGTGCATGCTTAAGAGAGCGCAACCAAGGATATTCTCTGAAACAATGCGTTGTTTATCTTTTAGTATGATTCCCAACAAGGTGGTCTCAGTAAGGGGAAACAAAATATAATGGATACCTCACAATTCAGTGTCAGTGCTGGTTGTTTTGTCCTCTGTGGATTTTGAATGTGTAATATAGGTAAAACAAAAAATGTGCCTCTACAATTGTTTTCCTCATCCTCCCAGTGAGGACATTTCTCTCCACTTCCTGTGAACAGAAAGCAGCAGGGCTCTGAATCAGCCATGCTGAGATCAAACGAGAGGTGGGAAGAGAAAATTTCTTCCTTCTCCTGCTCACACACGTGCACAGGTAAACCCCAGGCCTCTGACTAGATAAGTGGCAATTTTTGCAAGAAATATTTTTTACTATTTCTTTTCCTAATTTTATATTTTAGTTTTTAAATTTGGCCAATTGCATCAATTCTCAATTAAAAGCGTTTTGTAATGCCCGCCTACTGCATTTGAGTTCTAATTCTGTGAGACTGCACAAGCTCCTGCCCCTCCCTCTTCGATATCCCTTGTCACAGACACCACAGTTAATGCACGCAAATCGAGCGCCCTGCAGAGCAGAATCCACGTCTCCCTGGCCTGCCTTCATTGGTGACAGCCAGTACCGATAGTGTTTGCCCTAAGCTTCGGCATTGTTTGTCACTGCTGTGAAATTAAACCACTATTAAAACATCTCAATACAGCCAGACTAACTTTGGCAATAGCCCTACATTACATTTAACAACAAGCAAGCTAGTCTCGTGTTGGCATAAAATAGCATCGTGACGCCGTCGTCAATGAAAAATGAGTGAACTCCGGTAGGCTAGTTCCTTTGTCAGGCAACTGAAAAAAATAAATAAATTACGTGGTTAATAGTAATCATATTTGGATATCAGAAACGTTAGCCGACCTGTCACCCGTCACAAGAAAATGTGCAAATATATGATTCATCCACTATTTACATGCTCATACTGATTAGCAAAAGCTTTAAGATATAGCTAGTAAATTATCGATGTGTCATGCTGTGACACAACATTTACTGGCAATTGTAGGCAAGCCAACTGATTGTCATTTCAATACAGCAGTCCAGGGCCTTTACAAACTGAGATTTGAAAGTTTAACTGTTCATCTAATTTTAATTTAAAAAGCAGGAGAATATTCCTGCTCCCTTCACCTCAGTACACAGAATGCACTTAGCCTAATTGTTGCAAATGAACATAGGCCTACTTTGTAGTTTGGAGGGTAGATTGGTTGGTTTATTATTCTATTTATTCAGAGAACAGCCTTCAGCTTTCAATTTTGTGTAAAGATATGTTGATTTTAAATGGTTATTTATTTTATAGACCACTAAATCATGCATAATGTGGCATTATTTTCTTTGTGGTTGCCTGTTCTTGTGATAAATGTAGAAATAGCAGTGTTCCCTATCTGTCACTCACTCGACGTTGTGTCGATGTAGTGACACTAGGGGTCACACTTGGGAGCCCGAGACACCTCTGGTCTTTGAAAAAAGGCCAGTGAAAATTGGCGAGTGGTATTTGCATACCACTCCCCCGGACATATGGGTATAAAAGGAGCTGGTATGCAACCACCCATTAAAATTTTCTCTTCGAAGCCGAATGGTCGATGTTTACTGAGCTGACTGTTCATTCACCTCTGCTGGATCTGACAGTGCATTTCAGTGGCTTCTCCCTCCTCTGCACTGGTGCACTGCAGAGAATGCCCCTGGGCGCTTCGGCAGAAATAAGAGAGTATATTTCTCTAAAAGAGTGTATTTCTCTAAAAGAGCGGCACACACGGAACGTCTTTTTTAAGATGCATCTTTTTAAAGATGCTTTTCCGTTTGTGTGTTATTCCTGGTTGCAGTCATTATCTCTCAACTTCTGATGGTCACGATCACTGTCTTTCATGTCTGGGCACGACCCACGCGGAGACAGTGTTCGTGGATGGATCATGTACTCATTGCGAGAACATAACCATGGCAACATTGCGGTCGCGGCTTGTTTTCATAAGTCCTTCTACCTACGGGTATGAGGCCAGCGCGGCTAGCACTGGGGGCGATTTGGGGACCTCAATGGGACCACCTCCGCCGGGTATCCCCCCCATGGACCTCCCATTCCCCAGCACGCTCGTCTGCCCCGATCGGGCTTCCAGATGAGTCCGCCGGCTCGTCTCATGACGAGTTCGACCTCTTGTTCGGAGCCCGCGAAGCTGATGAGCTCTCAAGAGCAGCATCGGAGAGCGGGCCTATCTAGTCGGACGCGGAAGCCTCAGCTGGGCTCCCCCCTCGGGTACGGTCGCCCAGTCACAGGGTGACGTGGAAAAGACGGACATGCTTTCCCAGGCAGCCGCGAGCGTTGGGCTAGAGAGGAACCCTCCGCTCTCCCCTGAACCCTCACGGCTCGATGATTGGTTCCTGGGCTCGCGGCGCCACTCACAGCCACGCCCTGCTCCAGTGCCTTTCTTCACAGAAGTGCATGAGGAGCTGACAAGTTCGTGGGAGGCACCTTTTACTGCCTGGTCCCTATCTTTCAGCTCCCCCGCCCTCACTACCCTCGATGGTGGGGCAGCCAGGGGCTATTCGGCGATTCCCCCGGTGGATAAGGTGCTCGCGGTGCACCAATGCCTACAAAGCGCCGCCACCTGGCGCGGGCGCCCAAAGACCCGTCCAAGGCCTGTAGGTTTACATCGTCCCTGACGGCCAAAGCCAACAGTGCCACTGGACAAGCCGCCTCTGCCCTGCATGCCATGGCTCTCCTGCAAGTCCACCAAGCCAAGGCGCTAAAGGAACTGCACAAGGGTAGTTTCGCTCCGGGATTGATGCAGGAGCTGCGATTGCCGACCGACCTCGTGACGAAGGTCATGGCGCGGTCTCTCGGGCGGGCGATGTCCACCTTGGTGGTCCAGGAGTGCCACCTTTGGCTCAACCTGGTCGAGATGGGAGAGGCTGACAAGGCACGGTTCCTTGCTGCCCCCATTTCCCAGGTTGGCCTATTCGGCGACACCGTCAAGGACTTTGCCCAGCAGTTCTCGACAGTGAAGCAGCAGACAGAGGCTATCCGGCACATCCTGCCCTGGTGCGGCTCAAGATCACGCACCCCGCCTGCTCATCGCCAAGGCGTCCCCCTGTGGTGACTGCATCGACTCCGCCACAGCCCGCCCCTTCGGCCCGGCCCCGGTGTGGAGCCCACCACAGGAAGCAGATGCCACCCGTCTCACGGCTGGCCGCCAAGAACCCACGAAAGGCTTCGAAGCACCCCTGAGATGGGCGACCCAGGGACGATGAAACCCACTGCTTTGGAGCTGGTAAACAGACCACTCCGTCCCCCGGTGGAGGGCTGGGAGGAGAATCTTTTGTTGCCTTTTCATTTGATTTCACTGCATGCCCAAGTGGCTGCAGTACCCAAGATTTCAGTAAAAGAGTGGTTTCTTCGTTCCCTGGGTCACATACCCGGTGTGCATGGCTGTCATCATGACCACCGTCCACCATTCCATTTTGGCAGGTTTGGCACTCCAGCGGTGGTCTCCCTGCCCCTGCTTGCCCAGCTGTGGCACAAATCCGCCCCAGATGTGACAGTCTCTACAGGTCACGAGGACAGGCCTCTTCCTCCCCGTCCCAGGCTGTTCCAGGGGTGGTCACAAGGAGCCAGGTAAATGCTTCAATGTCCCTGAACTCAGCACGGACACAACACGGCGTGGCACCTCAGGCTCCGCCCTGCCGCGAGGCCCCACCTGCCGGTACGTCTGACGAGATTGTCCCCTTGGTCCCCCTCACTCGGAGCTTGGACACGTGGCTTGCGCTTTCCAACCTGTCGCGATGGCTGATCCGGACCACCCGATTCGGCTACACGATTCAGTTCGCCAGGCGTCCGCCCAGGTTCAGCGGCATCCACTTCACCTTGGTGAAGGGCGAGAATGCTGCTACCTTGCACATGGAGATCACTACCCTCCTACAGAAGGATGCGATAGAGCCTGTCCCTCTGGCCGAGATGAAGAAGGGGTTTTACAGCTCCTACTTCATCGTACCGAAAATAGGCGGTGGGTTGTGGCCAATCTTGGACTTGCGAGTACTGAAACGGGCTTTACACAGACTCCCATTCAAGATGCTGATGCAAAAACGCATTCTCGCGAGTGTCCGGCATCAAGATTGGTTTGCAGCAATAGACCTGAAGGACGCATACTTCCACGTCTCGATTCTACCTCGACACAGACCCTTCCTGTGGTTTTCATTTGGGGGTCCGGCATATCAGTACAAGGTCCTTCCTTTCGGCCTGTCCTTATCCCCTCACATCTTCACGAAGGTCGCAGAGGCAGGCCTTGCCCCGCTAAGGGAAGTGGGCATTCACATCCTCAACTATCTCAATGATTGGCTAATCCTAGCTCACTCACAGGATGTGTTGTGTGCACACAGAGACCTGGTGCTCTCACACCTCAGCCGACTAGGGCTTTGGGTCAACTAGGAAAAGAGAAAGCTCCTCCCAGTTCAGAGCATCTCTTTTCTCAGCTTGGAATTGGACTCAGTCTCGTTGATGGCGCGCCTCACGAATGAGGGTGCACAGTCGGTGCTGACCTGTTTGAAGGCGTTCAGACAGAAGACAGCGGTTCCACTGAAACTCTTTCAGAGGCTCCTGGGGCATATGGCATCCTCAGCGGTCGCCACTCCGCTTGGGTTGATGCATATGAGACTGCTTCAGCACTGGCTTCAGACTCGAGTCCCGAGATCGGCATGGCGCCGCGAGACACATCGCGTGGCCATCACGCCGATCTGTCACCGCCTCTTCAGCCCTTGGACCGACCTCACATTTCTATGGGCAGGCGTTCCCCTAGAGCAGGTCTCCAAGCACGTCATGGTTACGACTGTTGCCTCCAAAACGGACTGGTGCACTGTATGCAACGGGCACGCAGACACCGGCTCATGGACAGGCCCGCGGCTGTGTTGGCACATCAATTGCCTTGAGTTTCTGGCAATTCTGCTCACCCTGCGGAGGTTTCGGCCGTTGATCCAGGGCAAGCATGTGTTAGTTCGGACAGACAACACGGCAACGGTAGCATATGTCAACCGTCAAGGCGGTCTGTGCTCCCGTTGTATGTCACAACTCGCCCGCTGTCTCCTCCTCTGGAGTCAGCAGCACCTCAAGTCACTGCGAGCCACTCACATCCCGGGCGACCTCAACACTACAGCGGACGTGCTGTCATGGCAGTTTACCCTCAGGGGAGAGTGGAGACTCCACCCTCAGGTGGTCCAGCTGATTTGGAGTCGATTCGGGCAGGCACAGGTAGACCTGTTCGCCTCCCAAAAATCCTCCCACTGCCAGTTCTGGTACGCTCTGACCGAGGCACCTCTCGGTATAGACGCACTGGCACACAGAATCTCCATGTCTGGCCCCTGGACGGGACACGGAAGACTTAAGCAGCTTACCACCCACGGTGGTAGACACAATCACTCAGGATAGGGCCCCCTCTTTGAGGCGCCTGTATACCTTTAAGTGGCATCTTTTCGCTAAGTGGTGTTCTTCCCGACGTGAAGACCCCCAAAGATGCGCAGTCGGATCGGTTCTTTCCTTCCTGCAGGAGAGGTTGGAAGGGCGGCTGTCCCCCTCCACCTTGAAGGTTTATGTAGCCGCTATAGTGGCACACCATGACACAGTGGACGGTAAGTCCTTAGGGAAGCACGTCCTGATCATCAGGTTCCTGAGAGGCGCCAGGAGGTTGAATCCCTTCAGACCGCACCTCGTTCCCTCATGGGACCTCTCTGTAGTTCTTCAGGGTCTATGGAGAGCCCCCTTAGAACCCTTGCAGTCAGCTGAGCTTTAGGCACTCTCTTGAAGACTGCCCTCCTGACTGCGCTCACTTCCATCAAGAGAGTAGGAGACCTTCAAGAGTTCTCTGTCAGCGAATCATGCCTGGAGTTCGGTCCGGGCTACTCTCACGTGATCCTGAGACCCCGACCGGGCTATGTGCCCAAGGTTCCCATGACCCCTTTTAGGGACCAGGTGGAGAACCTGCAAGCGCTGCCCCAGCCCTGATGTTGCTGTGTCCGGTGCACGCTTTACGCATCTATTTGGATCGCACGCAGAGCTTTAGGATCTCTGAGCAGCTCTTTGTCTGCTTTGGTGGAGAGCGGAAAGGAAGCGTTGTCTCCAAGCAGAGGATTGCCCACTGGCTCATTGACGCCATAACTATGGCATATCACGCCCAGGACGTGCCGCCCCCAGCATGGCAACGAGCCCATTCTACCAGGGGTGTAGCGGCCTCCTGGGCCTTGACCAGTGGCGCCTCTCTAACAGACATTTGCAGAGCAGTGGGCTGGGCAATACCCAACACCTTTGCAAGGTTCTACAATCTCCGGGTGGAACCAGTTTCGTCCCATGTAGTGGAACGCACAAGCAGGTAAGTCCGGGACTGCTGGCCGGGTGTATCGCTTGCGCTTAGCGCCTTCACCTCCTCTGAGCTGAAGACGTGCGCTGTTGAATCCCAGTAGTGTTCACAAACTGTGTTCCCTGGATGATTTCCTCTGAGCCCTATGGCAGATAAGTTTGCGGATAAACTTGCTGCCGGCTCAGTACATGTGCTAACTAAGCCCTGTACTGGGGTAGGTGCTCCGCATGTGGTGGTTCCCCATAGGTAACCCCATGTGACGTATATCTTCCGCTAATTCGTTTCACTGTTGGTAAACTGCGTCTTCCTTAGGCAGAGGCCCCAAGGACCTACCATGGGACTTCTCCACATGACATACTTCCGACAAAGCTCGGCAAGACCATGTGACGTATTTCCACTCAAAATCTCTCCCCCCCCCCTCAACACAACGTCGAGTGAGTGACAGATAGGGAAAGTCCTGGTTACTTGCGTAACCTCCATTCCCTGATGGAGGGAATGAGACTTTGTGTCCCTCCTGCCTCAACGCTGAACTACCTGCTGAAATGGTCGGGACCTTGTCTCGGCTCCTCAGCACAAAACCTGAATGAGTGGTTGCGTACCAGCTCTTTTTATACCCGTATGTCCGGGGGAGTGGTATGCAAATACCACTCGCCAATATTCATTGGTCTTTTATCAAAGACCAGAGGTGTCTCAGGCTCCCAAGAGTGACCCCTAGTGTCACTACATCGACACAACGTCTCGTTCCCTCCATCAGGGAATGGAGTTTACGCAAGTAACCAGGACGTTTCCTATTAATTACCTAGACTGTGGCGGCCCGCACTCACACACACACACAATTCACTGGAAGCACCTGGCTGCATCCGAGACACCAAGGCATTTTGAGGACAAAACATTGTTTGAGGTAAGTAACGTCAACTAATGTTACAGTATCCACTGCAGTTATCCACTAGTCCAAACACAGTTTGATCATTATCAGTGCACGACAGCAAACAGATAACGTTACTGTAGAAGTTATCATTGATAATTAACGTTAATCTAAGTTAGTTAAGGTTAGGTAACATTAACGTTTGCTAACAACATTAGCTGTCAGCCTCCTCGCTTATGTCGACTGACATATCCGGCTGCTAGTCGTGAAAAACAATGTATAACGTATGTAACGTTATATCTAGCTAGCTAACATTAGCTAATTATCTAACTTTAAAGTTATTACCAGCGGCTCTGACAATGTAACAATTTTCAGCATCTGAGGAACAAGTTCAACACAGGTAACCACTTTTACTTCATTTCTTTGATGGCTCAAATGTATGCTCTAGTCCATTTTGTGTTTTGACCATTTGTGAACTCTGTCTCGTTTTCCATGCTTTGTGGGAGTGACTTTTTTTGCCTTGCCATCAGCATTCATATCTATACAACCAATGTGTTTGATTAAATTACTACCAGAGCACAAAATTGTTTACAAGAGCACAAAGTTCTTCATAGATCTAGCCTCTTAATTTTGCTCTCAAAGTGCACCAGATTGATGCAGAAGTGAACTTTAAAATGTACATCATTTTCTTACAGGGGAGCATGCCCCCGGACCTCCCTAGATTGTCTGAGGTCCACCCACCACAGTCTCACAAAATCCTGTGGGAAACACTGAATAGTGAATGCTAAAGACCTGTGTGAATTGCTAATTTTATAGAAATCTGTTAAGTATTAAACATCTGAACGAGTGTAAGGGTATAGAAAAATAAATAAATATGTAAGTAAAAGATGTGCTACTGTATATAACTTTATTTATTATAAATAATTATGAAAGGGGTCCCCTTTTTTTATGCTTGAGCACCCCAAAAATGTCTGTGTATGGCCCTGCTCCTGCTGGAAAGTAGACTGGCTTTTCAAATCTACATTTGGAGCTGTGCAATATGGTTTCAGTGGCTGGCAGCACTGGCAAGCAACACAGCATCTGATTCTTGTGGATGAATGGCACATTTCAGCAGCGGTAATTTCTGTTGGGAGGAAGGCAGGGTGGACAACACATATGGGGAAAAGCCACTGTGGATGTGGTAGCTATCAGGCACACCTGCTTGTCTGGGAGAGTGTCAGTACACGTTCATTGGTGATAAAAGATTCTGCTTTTGGTTTCTCGGAATGCTGCAATTAGCAATCTCCCAATGGACAACTTTGCAATGCTTTTCACAAATAATGAAGTTACCACACTAAGTTTAGGAGGCAGGAAGTGATTGGCCAATTTTGGCTGAATGCTATTCAGAGCTTTTTGTGCCCTCTGCACTGCTGATAGCAGTGCTTGAGGGACCAGTATATACCACCAGCACAGCTCTGAGATGGCAGCCTGTCCATTGAGAATATGACAGCCCGGCAGTTAATCATAATTTATTGCCAAGATAATTACATTTTAATGTTAGACTTGCACTAATTGTCCACTGAGGTTTTGCCAGAGGAATCACTGATGAACAGAAGAGACTGAAAGGAGAGGAGAATGTTGCATAAAATGAATCCAATACACACATTCTTTGTCATATATTAGAATATTAGGATTTGGTGTTTTAAAATTTAGACAGATTTTATCTTCTTTTGTTGGTAAGCATTTTTGAGCACCCCAGTAAAAAGAATGTTCCTCTGTCTTGCAGGCTCCGACCTCAATTTCCACGAGACTCAAAGATAAGTGGGCTAAAGCACAGGCCTTCCCAGATATGCTTCGCTTTGGATAAACCCAAACTAACGAGACCCATGGGATCATTCTCCCTGTAGAGGAAGTATTCCTTAAATTATAGCTTACTTAGATGTTTCTGGCTTAAACACCAGATGCTCTAGCCTCCAGACAGAAGGTGAATTGAAGATACTTCCTCTATTCCTGGCCCATATCAATAAAAGTGACTTGAACAGCTGAAATGGGTATATTTTTCCTGGGAATACCTCTTTTTGCTGTATTAAGTGTCTGTATTATGTGTTTTAGGCCTTGTTAACACCTGGTATTCAGATGCGTTTTAGGCAGTCTGATCACAAGTGGACAGCCCAGACATTGCCGTTTACACCTGGATATAATACGAATCTCTTCTGACCACTTGAGTTTGAATTTCGAGGGCAGGATGTCTGATTTCATGACAACATTACATTACGAAAGTGTATTACTGCATGATAATATAGCGCAAAAAAGTGAAAGAAGAAAAGAATGGAAAAATAACGTGTAAAAAGGGCCTTAAACAACGGAACCAGCAGCAGTTTAGAGTAGGCCTGTTGTGATTATTAAATAATCGTCTGATTGTTGATTATTGTACACTTTAAATTCCAATCACATTTTACTGTCCAAATAAGAGAATGGATGGTGCGTTTGAGTGTCTCATTCAATTGAACTCACTGAGCCGCACCGCGGATCACACTGAGTGGGAAGATTAACTGCTTCTGAACCATACTTGAAGCTGTGATGCACGCGCCTGCTTAGGTTCATGCCAAACTCCTGCTTATCCTATGTAGGGTCACGGGTAAAGGAAATCATGTAAAACTTAAATATGAATAAATGACTTTTTAAGGTTTATGAAGCACACATACACCAGTTTGTATGACAATTCATTGTCATAATCCTGAAAGCCCTAAAACAGACAATTAATCATCATAATGGCAATTGTTTGTTTGACAATTAATCGTCAGCCAAATTTCATAATCGTGATAGTCCTAGTTTAGAGGTAAGAACAGTTCCAGAAGTAAAATCTAAATTATTATGCAAAATGGACCTTTCTGAATAGTTCTCCCTACCAGTCATCACACAGAACAATTTGTAATGCTTATTTCAAAATTTCTGCTTGATCTCAATGGAACTAGTCCGTGTTTTAAATAAGGCAAGCCTTTGATTTAGACTACTTCTATATCGTTTATGTATTGGAGTCATGAACTGATGCAGCACACACTGTGCCATCTGACACTGAATACTACCATTTCTAGCAAGAAACCCAGTCGTTTAGCTGATTTTGTTTTATTTTGTGCCAGACACCTTACACCCAGCACAGATTCAAAAAATGTAATGCCTTGTGAGCATTGGTACTCTTAGCCCTGAACCGAACGCCAACCTCTGTAAAAAATAAAAAAATAGACATATGTTCTGCTTACTGAAGACAAACTTGGAGGAAATCAGAGGAGCTTGGTTTCATAGGCAGTGTTATAGATTACTGCACCTAGTTATTTTAGACAGCATAACAAATAGGTGTATTCTCACAGCTGCTTTCTCAGAGAGTTAGCAGAGAATATTGTGCAGATGAAGACACTTGACCTGTTGTCCTAGTTTCAGAGACGTTGCTGAGATTCTGCTATTTTTGTTATTTTTGTCTTGTACTGCAGTCTTTGAAGCACAAATATGTTTTGGTTTATCATTGTATCAGTTCTATGATCATCTGCTATTCTATTTTGTGAGCTATTTTGCTTTGTTAAACAGTGGATATGATGGAATATCTGAAAAAACTTTGTAATGTATGTGTAGAACACCTGTCCTAGCCTTAAGTTAGGTGGTCATGATCCACCACTATAAATTTGGAGTTATTTTTTTAGACCTGTGCACCTTCTCTGCTACCTTAATATCTTGCTAAAATAAACCACTGGGGCTATAAGAGCAGCCAGCAGTTAAGCCACTTTACAGTGGCAGCATGCAGTGCCTGTAAATCTAGCAGCAGCCATTATGTCTCTGAGCCTGCTGCCTGCATCATATTAGAGATTTATGCTGTGATAATAACAACTTATGTCTGTTTTTTTTTTTAATCGTAAGCCCACATAGATCCATTTAAAGAGTCTGGCAGCAAACAGGAAGTCCTCATTTGAGAGACCACTACACACAAATCACAGATCAAAATATCTTTTGCAGTGCTTGGAGCTTACATTTTTATTTTATTTTTTAAATTGTAGTGTTACCTGTACCTTTGGTGACATTTAAAATATTGGTGCATTTCCGGAAGATTTCTTTGTGATTTATTTATGTGTGTGTGTGTGTGTGTGTGTGTGTGGGCAGGTTTAAGTGGTTTACGAGGACTTTTTTTAGGTTACAAACTGGTAATTACAAGGGTATTATGCTATAAATGTGGTTTATGAGGACATTTCTAGTGTCCCCATAATTCAAATCGCTTAAAAAACATACTAAACGATGTTTTATTGAAAATGTAAAAATGCCGAAAGTTTTTTGTGAGGGTTAGGTTTAGGGGTAGGGTTAGTGTTAGGAGATATAATCTATAATTCTTAAAGTATAAATATCATTATGTCTATGGAGAGTCCTCATAATGATAGCTGCACCAACGTGTGTGTGTGTGTGTGTGTGTGTGTGTGTGTGTGCGATTTGTCTGTGAAGTCAGTGCATTTCATTCTTTATGTTAGTTACAGCATAAACCAATTATAGCATACAAATATACTGTATATGTTTCAAGCATGATGAAATCCTACAAAGTTAGTAAATCAAAATCTTATTTTAGTAGCATAATTATTGTGCTAATTCAACATAAAACACATGAGCACACATGCCTCACAAGTACATTTCAATCAAACACACACATTAAAATTGATCTTTGCTTCAGTTACAATCAGAGTGATAGAGTAAGCAGAGCAAATCTCATCTCTTGAGGTGCTTTTATTGCAGATGCACATATTTGATTGGAAAACTTAACTTTAGGATGATTATGTCTTCTAAATTCAAGTTTAGAAAAACACATCATTATGGTGTTTCTTCCATGAGTATAAGTAGTTTATAATGTACATATAAAAACATCTAAATGCAGATTTGATGTAAAAAGAAAGACATATCTATTAATTTATTTAAAAAGTTTTGATAAAGAGGAAATGTGCATGAATATGAGACCACTTGGGGGCTGGAAGAGATTAATATAAAAACAAAAACAATCCAAGAAAAATGTATGTAATTGAGGGGGCAGAAATGAACTCAATTTACCTAGGAAATATTTATTGAATATTCATCTTTTTTTTTTTCAAGAATTTATCTGCTCACAACAGAGTACTTTTTAAAAGGCCTTTGTCAGCACTATAAGTGATGTTCAAGGAGAAAATGACATGGGAGAAGTGTACAATGCCCATTTCCATCACTCTCATGCCCTGATTAATTAGTTTGAAGTTATCCATGAAAGTAAGACCATGAGAAGGCAATGAACAAATAAAAGTCAATTACAATTTTCTCCCTCATAGCACATAGCACAGAGACTCAAACATGGGAATGGCTTGATGTAATGTGCTGCCTGTGAAGTTTGATTTGGTCTGTTACAATTTGTTTTATATCATATCCTTGTCATACATCTGCTGTTGAAAAAAACAAAAAAACAAATCAGATATTCACTCCACATCACATTACTACACTGGCTTTCTTCCTCTTGAAAGTACCAGGGTCACATTATCGGCCATCATACGTTACAAAAGTCAGGTTTTGGAACAACACAATTGTGAGTAAATAATGAACATTTTTATTTTTTGGTGAACTTTCACTTTTCTTGTCTTGTCAGGTTTTTAGAATGAGCTGGTTTTGACAGTATTCAGCTTATTGCACGCACTCATTGTGAGCTTACAAACACAAGACCATGAAACTCATCTCATTGTCAGCTGTGCATACCACTTAATCTTTCTTCTGCTGCTGCAGCTCAATCAGTGAGAAGCTCTTCTTGTCACACTGTCACCTTCTGACCTAAAAGTGTTTTTCTGTAAATACCCGACAGCTGGCTGGTGCAGTCTCATTAAGAATTGATCAAGTTGTGATTACCTCACAGAGCCTCTTTGGAGCCCCACTTGAGACATTTTGCCTTTCCATTGATACACTCAGAGCAGGTAGAAAATTGAGGACGATTGGAGGAAACCACAGGAACGAAGCGATAGATATAGAAGAAAGACCACAAGCTCAACAACTACATGGACAATATTCATAAAAAAACAGCTCATCTCTATCTTTTGGCTTTGGACTGCTGTTATTGAGTGTAGCTAGTGAGTCACAATCATGGACCTGTCCTCTTTTTGTCACCCTAATTGTCCATCTTTGAGTTGAGGGTATTCTTTCATAGTGTTCTGAACCAGTTTCCTTTTTTGGATCATTTGAAAGAGAAGTGACAGGTGAGATTGATTTGTTGCTGGTTGACATGCTACCTGGTTCCTTCACAGGTGTGTCAAGAAAGCTTTCAAAAGGCTCACTATGCAGTTGGACTTTGCAGTCACAGTGATAATTGAGTGTCAGTTGTAAACTCAAATACACCACAAGTCTTTGGGGTAGGTGACAAATCGGACTCTGTCCCTCTCAGACCTTGCAATTCCAGTCACTTCTGGTGGCAAAATGTCATACCTCAACTGAATTCTCTTTGCTTGAATTAATACTAATTGTTTGGTTCAAACTCTTAGGTTAATTACTTGGATTATGGCAATTAACCAGCCTCCTTAATCAAGAATTGTGCCAGATTTACTGGCTAATCCTGTTAGAACATATTTCTTACATGTGCCAGTCATCACCTACATTTATGCTCACATGATATTTCAGAAACAAAAAGAAAATAAACCAAATAAGTATAAAATCTTCTTCTTTTTTTATCCCCTTTCCTCCCCAATTTGGAATGCCCAATTCCCACTACATAGTAGGTGCGGTTACTCACCTCAATCCGAGTGGTGGAGTACAAGTCTCAGTTGCCTCCGCTTCTGAGACAGTCAATCCGCACATCTTATCACTTGGCTTGCTGTGCATGACACCACGGAGACTCCGCATGTGGAAGCTTATGCGACTCTCCGCGACCCACGCACAACTTACCACACGCCCCATTGAGAGCGAGAACCACTAATCGCGACCACGAGGAGTATATCCCATGTGAGTCTACCCTCCTTAGCAACCGGGCCCATTTGGTTGCTTAAAAGACCTGGATGGAGTCACTCAGCATGCACTGGATTCAAATTCAGACTCCAGAAGTGGTAGTTAGCGTCAATACTCGCTGAGCTACCAAGCCCCCCTTAAAGCCAAATCTTAAAGACACAGAATCAACCCAGTGGGAAGAATTAAAGGAAACAGGTTGTATTTTCCTCAGTTGTGGCTGAAAAGAACAAGTGTTACAACCTAAATGAAATGGAGGGATTGAAAGGGCCTGATAGAAGATCATTACAGGAGAATGTGAGAGAAAGGAAAAAGACAGGCACGGCCCAGTTTCTAGGACGCTGCCTTATGATTTTGTTACCCTGAAAAGAACACAGGTTAGAGTGCTTCTTTTAATGACCAGAATCTGTGATGTTACCTGTAGATGAGAGCTGGGCCTTGAGAGAGCTAATGGGTTGAGAACTGAGAGGAAATACACCATTTGTGAGCTTCTCTTACTGAAACCTACAAGTGTTTGCAACCCGCCCACAGCGGGTGAGAAAATAAATGGCAACACACTGTAATGCAGGTTGATCGCTGTTACAAGCAGTTTTATTATAGTTAAGCAATTAAAATGTCAGCTTCAATAAAATCATCATTTAAGATCAATAATTTCCATGGAGTAAAGAGTGTGACAGGACAGAGAGAAAGAACTTGCAGGCCATGGCAAGCCACAGGACTCCAGCACAGTGTAACTGTAAATGTGAGGGTGAAAGATGACAAGTGCACACACATCAAATAATCTAGATCCACACTCCACAGAATAGGAACTTCACTGCAATCCATTCGTCACAAAAGTTCACTGCCATCTGAAAGCAATAAAAAGGTTAAGTGCACAACAACCACACCAAAATCTCTACCACCTCACCAGTGCTGGTCACACCCATGGAGGTGATCCTGCAGCCACCATGGGATCAGAACAGCCATAGGGCCTTAAGATGAGGAGGAGGAAAAAGAAGAGTCAATGAGGCTGTCCTGAAACAATATTAAAACCTCTGTATACCAGTCAGCACTCACAACAGAAATCTTCAAAACAAAACCAGGCAATTCACCACTATAAATATAGAATATAAAAAGAAATGGTAAATGAATAGCCTAAGAGGGCACCCCACACTACCTTGCGTTTATTTATAGCACGCAGAAAGGTTCATCTGGTCGTACCACACAGAATCATGAGGCTTGTAGTACCGAACTCATAACCACCTCATTGCATGTTTATTTCATGTTCATCAGAATGAATAGATAGATAGATAGATAGATAGATAGATAGATAGATAGATAGATAGAATTAGCGTGCAAGGATAATAATAATAATTATTATTATTTTTTTTTTGATTGTTTGCCATTTTTGGATGATTGTTTTTGGTGTAAAAATTGTATTTAATAATTTAATTTAGGATTTATTCCAAACATAGAAGCCTTACAGCAACAACAGTAGTTCCAGAAACTAGGTTTTAAAAAATAACACCTATTAGTTTGGTTTTACACATTAATCAAATAATTGGCATTCAAATTATGCTCAAATGTAAGAAAAGTCTTATCTATTTACTACACTTTTGCTCCAACTTCTGTTTATAGATGTAGACATGGATATTGCCAGAGTGTGGCAGATGCTTCATCAATGCAAATTTTTTAATTTATTTTTATATACACTGGCGGCCAAAAGTTTGGAATAATGCACAGATTTTGCTCTTATGGAAAGAAATTGGTACTTTTATTCACCAAAGTGGCATTCAACTGATCACAATGTATAGTCAGGACATTAACAACGTGAAAAATTACTATTACAATTTGAAAAAAATATTCAGAACTTCTTAAACTACTTCAAAGAGTTCTCATCAACAAATCCTCCACGTGCAGCAATGACAGCTTTGCAGATCCTTTGCATTCTAGCTGTCAGTTTGTCCAGATACTTAGGTGACATTTCACCCCACGCTTCCTGTAGCACTTGCCATAGATGTGGCTGTCTTGTTGGGCACTTCTCATGCACCTTACAGTCTAGCTGATCCCACAAAAGCTCAATGGGTTTAAGATCCATAACACTCTTTTTAAATTATCTGTTTTCCAATGTCTGTGTTTCTTTGCCCACTCTAACCTTTTCTTTTTGTTTTTCTGTTTCAAAAGTGGCATTTTCTTTGCAATTCTTCCCATAAGGCTGCACCCCGGAGTCTTCTCTTCACTGTTGTACATGAAACTGGTGTTGAGCTGGTAGAATTCAATGAAGCTGTCAGCTGAGGACATGTGAGGCATCTATTTCTCAAACTAGAGACTCTGATGTACTTATCCTCTTGTTTAGTTGTACATCTGGCCTTCCACATCTCTTTCTGTCCTGTTAGAGCCAGTTGTTTTTTGTCTTTGAAGACTGTAGTGTACACCTTTGTATGAAATCTTCAGTTTTTTGGCAGTTTCAAGCACTGTATAGCCTTAATTCCTCAAAACAACACACTGGCAACTGAATATCAACTGACAGCCTGAATGTCAATACAGTACAATACAACCTACTGTACATTTTATATATATACTATATATACTATTTTTATGTATAATGTGTATTCTATATTGTGTGTATTGTATACTGTACATTGTATGTTATTATTTGTATATTGTGTTGTGTGTAATTATGTGTATATTAGATTTAAAATTGTGTTGTGTAAATCGTCATGGTTACTTGCGTAACCTCCGTTCCCTGATGGAGGGAACGAGACGTTGTGTCGATGTAGTGACACTAGGGGTCACTCTTGGGAGCCCGAGACACCTCTGGTCTTTAATAAAAGGCCAATGAAAATTGGCGAGTGGTATTTGCATGCCACTTCCCCGGGTATACGGGTACAAAAGGAGCTGGCGTGCAACCAGGTTCAGGTTTTATGCTGAGGAGCCGAGACAAGGTCCGGCCATTTCAGCGGGTAGTTCAGTGTTGTGGCAGGAGGGACACAATGTCTCGTTCCCTCTATCAGGGAACAGAGGTTACGCAAGTAACCATGACGTTCCCTATCTGTCACTCACTCGACGATGTGTCGATGTAGTGACACTAGGGATCCCTATACAAAACACCGCAACTGGCTGAACTGTGTTATGTGAACTGGCGGTGTGTGACGGGCAGACCACTGTGTGCCTCGTAGCCAGCACACCAGGCCGACACGTAATCTCCCCCAACATTGTTATGAGTGTCGAACGGCCCTTTGGGGACAAGTCGACTACCCAAAAGATAGAGACAGGCTAGCCCAGTCATGGCCTCTTTTCCCCTTCTTTTTTTCCACTCCCTAAAAAAAAGGGGGATTATCCGACTGGGCCGACCAGGTCGAGTCGGGGAGTGTCCCTCCCAAGTGGAAATACGTCACATGGTCTTGCCGAGCTATGTCAGAAGTATGTCATGTTGAGAAGTCTCATGGTAGGTCCTACCCAAAGGGGGAGGAGTTACTACAAACATGGAGATTGTGGCAGAGAGGCCTCTGCCCAAGGAAGACGCAGTTTGCCAACAGGGAAACGAATTAGCGGATGATATACATCGCATGGGGTTACCTACGGGGAACTGCCACATGCGGAGCACCTACCCCAGTACAGGACTTTTAGTTCCACGTGTACTGGGCCAGCAGCGAGTCTTTCTGAAAACTCGACTGCCACAGGGATCGGAGGAAGTCAACCAGGGAACACAGTTTGTGAACACTACTGGGAGTTAATGGCGCACGTCCTCAGCTCAGGGGAGGTGAAAGGCACTATGTGCAAGCGATACACCCGGCCGGCTATCCCGGACTTATCTGCTTGTATTGCGTGCCACTACACGGGATGAAATCGGTTCCACCCGGAGGTTGTAGAACCTCGCAAAGGTGTTGGGTGTTGCCCAGCCTGCTGCTCTGCAAATTTCTGTTAGAGAGGCACCCCTGGCCAGGGCCCAGGAGGCCGCTACACCCCTGGTAGAATGGGCTCATAGCCCTACCGGGGGCGGCACCTCCTGGGAGTGATATGCCATAGTTATGGCGTCAATGAGCCAGTGGGCGATCCTCTGCTTGGAGACAGTGCTTCCTTTCTGCTGTCCGCCAAAGCAGACAAAGAGCTGCTCAGAGATCTTAAAGCTCTGCGTGTGATCCAAATAGATGTGTAAAGTGTGCACCGGACAGGGCTGGGTCTGCTTCCTCCTGGGGCAGCGCTCGCAGGTTCACCACCTGGTCCCTAAAAGGGGTCGTGGGAACCTTGGGCACATAGCCTGGTCGGGGTCTCAAGATCACATGAGAGTAGCCCGGACCGAACTCCAGGCACGTTTCGCTGACAGAGAAAGCTTACAGGTCTCCTACCCTCTTGATGGAAGTGAGCGCAGTCAGGAGGGCAGTCTTCAAGGAGAGTGCCTTAAGCTCAGCTGACTGCAAAGGCTCAAAGGGGGCTATCTGTAGACCCTGAAGAACTACAGAGAGGTCCCATGAGGGAACGAGGCGCGGTCTGGAGGGGTTCAGCCTCCTGGCGCCTCTCAGGAACCTGATGATCAGGTCGTGCTTCCCTAAGGACTTACCGTCACTGTGTCGTGGTGTGCTGCTATAGCGGCTACGTACACCTTCAAGGTGGAAGGGGACAGCCACCCTTCCAACCTCTCCTGCAGGAAGGAAAGCACCGATCCAACTGCGCATCTCTGGGGGTCTTCCCGTCAGGAAGAACACCACTTAGCGAATAGATGCCACTTAAAGGCATACAGGTGCCTTGTAGAGGGGGCACTAGCCTGAGTGATCGTGTCTACCACCGCAGGTTGGGCTGAAGAGGCGGTGACAGACCGGCGTGATGACCATGCGATGTGTCCCGTGTCGCCATGCCCATCTCGGGACTCGAGTCTGAAGCCAGTGCTGAAGTGGTCTCATATGCATCAACCCGAGTGGAGTGGCCACTGCTGAGGATGCCATATGCCCCAGGAGCCTCTGAAAGAGTTTCAGTGGAACCGCTGTTTTCTGTTTGAACGCCTTCAAACAGGTCAGCACCGACTGTGCACGCTCGTTCATGAGGTGCACTGTCAACGAGACTGAGTCCAACTCCAAACCGAGAAAAGAGATGCTCTGAACTGGGAGGAGCTTGCTCTTTTCCCAGTCGACCCGAAGCCCTTATCGGCTGAGGTGCGAGAGCACCAAGTCCCTGTGTGCACACAGCGTCCCGAGAGTGAGCTAGGATTAGCCAATCGTCGAAATAGTTGAGAATGCGAATGCCCACCTCCCTTAATGGGGCAAGAGCTGCCTCTGCGACTTTCGTGAAGATGCGAGGGGACAAGGACAAACCGAAAGGGAGGACCTTGTACTGATACGCCTGACCCTCGAATGCAAACCGCAGGAAGGGTCTGTGTCAAGGTAGAATCGAGATGTGAAAGTACGTGTCCTCCAGGTCTACCGCCGCGAACCAATCTTGATGCCGGACGCTCGCCAGAATGTGTTTTTGCATCAGCATCTTGAACGGGAGTCTGTGTAAAGCCCAGTTCAGTACTCGCAGGTCCAAGATTGGCCGCAACCCACCGCCTTTTTTCGGTACGATAAAGTAGGGGCTGTAAAACCCCTTCTTCATCTAAGCCGGAGGGACAGGTTCTATCGCACCCTTTCGTAGGAGGGTGGCGATCTCCACGCGCATTTGCTCACCTATGAAAGAAATATTCTCAGCTAATACTGTTAATTATACAAGGGACCTTTTTATGAAAATATTGAGTGCACAAATTTTAGTTTATGATTAGTTTTTCATCATTTGGTCACATTTAAGCTTTTAAAAAAAATACTAACTCTGTGTTTTCTATCAATAAATGTCTTTAAATTGCATGATATATTGTTACATGTTTATTGTTTACATACATAATTTGTACTGTTTACATGTATTTACATTGGAATGTAGAACAAGTGCTAAAACGGTACTGTCTCTTTAAGAATAGTGGCAGTTCAGTGAGCGTTTCACAGGATTGTTTTGGTTGAGCACACATTAACAAGGGAATTAACGAGTATCACATCCGAGCTATGTACGATAAGACTTAAATTTCTTTTTTTTGTTTTTGGACAACAACAACTGACTGAAAAGACAAGGTGTAATAAGATACATTATTTGATGACAAATAAATTGCGTGGATCTCGTCTTTGGACATTCCATTCCATTGAACAATTCTGTAGGGCTTTACTGGTTGTTTAGATCAGTGTTACAATCAGAAATAGTTAATAATTATTTCTGTAGTTATTAATTAATATTTAAATTAATTAATTGGATCTAACTCATTAAAACCTCATATGGTGCTCCAGTAAATGTAGTGTGCTACATTTAGGAGCAAGTTTGGTTATTAGCAATAATTAATAATTATCAAAGATAATTATTAATTATTAAAATCAATAGAACATTGATGAGAATCAATGTTAGCTTTTTAAAATCCTTTAAATCAACAATTATCAAAGATAATCGTTAATTGTTAACATCGATGAAACATTAATTAAAATTAACACTAGCTTATTGATCATTCAAATTCAATCATCATAGATAATTATCAATTATCAAAAATCAATAGAATATTAATAAGGATTAACATTGACGGGGCACCACCCTGGAATTAGGGACTAATAACCAAATAGTAAAACAGTCTCAATATTAGATTGTTTTCTTAGGAAAATCGACATCCGAAGAATATCAAGGTTTGAATCCGAGCACTGACATCCCGTCAGCATGACACAGGTGTATGCAAAACAAACCAGAACACTTCTCTTTGTAATATAAACAAAGTTTATTTATGCAGTAATATCAATTAATAATTAATACAATGCAGTCAATAAACTTCCGACTTACAACTACAAACTAAACAGTGATATGATTAGATATGGAAATAAAATAATCCTATAACACATTAGGTGTGTGTGTGTGTGTGATTAGTAAGATAGAGAAAGAGAGAGAGATGATTAAGTGACAGCCCTAAAGCCGATTTCGCGATAGTGGGAGAGAAAGCAGCTGTGTTTATCACTCAGAGACGCGGTGGACGGCTCGTAAAAGTCCCGCGTTATTTGACTCTTTAATGGATGAACTCAGTTGCTGTCTCACCCGCGATGGCGAAATTGCACAACAGTCCAATTTGGTTGGACCACAATACAGCAAAACAAATTCTTGATAATTAATACCCTGAGTATTAATAATGAGCGGGCATGGCGATCCGTAAACTGTACAAGCAAAAACCTTGAAACACAAGAATAACACACTATAATATTCTATCTCTGCCCAGACGTAAACTTCTTACTTGAATCGCATGAGGACACAGGTAGAATGTGTTTTCCTCCGTCTTTTAACTCTGACCCGGTTCCTTGAGGCTCGGGTGATGACGGGAGGCCGTTTCCTCGCTCTGTCGGCGGGCAGTACGGCTGTTGATTCTCGGCGGGCTGGCGGAGAACTCAGAAACGTCGACTTGATTGAAGATGGAAGAGAAATCTTTAATCTCTTCACTTCTGTAGGCAAACGGATGAAGATGCGAATTGCTCGGCAGTCTCCTTCGGATCCATTAGAGTGTTCGGTTGAACACAGAGTAATCTCAACTCGTCCAGCGAGATGGAGATTGTATGGCCACAGTTTCAAGTCGGACGTTACTTCATTGTGCCATGAGGTTGCACCTGAGAGCAGCAAAGAGCTACGTCTATATTTGGTGAACAAAGTCGCTGGAAGTAAATTCTGGAAGCATTTCAGAGGTATTTCAACTCCTGATGATGTCATGTTTGAGGGACGTTCTGTTGTGTGCCTCATCCAATAGGAGTTGAGAGTTCGATCCTTTAGTGAGCAAGGCTTCATGGATTTGTAGTCTGTTTTGAACTCCCTTTGTTTGATTTTGGCGCGATTTTTATCAGTAAGATTTACGACTTGGAAGGTGGGGGCTTGAGTTAGGTTTTGTATTAGGCCTGCCTTTGTCTTCTATCTGAATACATGAGGCCCAACAATTCAAACCAAAAATTTGCACTCAACACACAGTGAAAGGATCTGGGAGCTGAACAACTTCGCCACTATACTACTAAATCACTGGTGATCGAAATCTGAAAATATACCACCCAGTGGCTTATCACAGACTTTTCAGTCACATAGAAATCAATTTGGTCACATATGCAAGTGATTTACTCACATTGCAAAGGGTTGCACAATTTAAGAATCGTATCAGGCTTGTTGAAATGACCACGATTGATCAGAAAATCAATATATTTTTACTCAGCCCTATTATTGAAAGGGAGCAAACCTGAGAGGCTGTCTGTGTAACATTGTTAATAAAAGTGTTTGCTGGTCTGTATCAGCCATATGATGACTCACTGTTTTGTTTTGCATTAGAGTCATAAGCTTGCTTACTCCAGGGTAAAATTAGAAGGGTGTGCATACGTTGATACTTATTGATTGGTATGCTTGTGCAAAATGCAAAATTCTTTGGTGACATTGATGTTTAAAGCTATTTCTGGATGTTGTTGTTTTTTTCTTTTTAGTCCCAACAATGCAGGTTCAGCTTCTCTTCATTCATTTTCAAATCAATAAAATGTTACTTCCCATTACAAGGGAACTCTTCCCATTTCTGCTTAACTGACAAGGAAAGACTGTCCTCAGTTCAGTATACCTGAACTCGCATTTCATGCTGAAAATGGCCAGATCCATGGTTAATTTTCCTGCAGGTGCCATTTTGATAATAGCCATACAATTGCAGACAGGGTACATCTGCTTTCCATTCAGCTTATAAATGTTCTCGTTTACCATGGTATGTTTGCCTTTCTTCCAGTTTTTCTTTGCCCTTTTCATAAGATTTAAAGTCAACACAAAATCCTCATAGATACAGTAAAGCCACAGTCGAGGCTTTTGGAGATCTTTAGATGTCTTTAGATCTAGCTCTTTCATGGATGTCTCTCCCAGGAAATGTGAGCAAAAAGTGAGAGGAAGGCTAAAGAATAAGTGTGAGAAAAGTTTCTAGTGCCTCTACTTTATGAGACAAGGACAGCTTTTCGCTAAAGCTTAGCGAGAGATGAAAATATGCTGCTTTTCTGCATTGCCCTGTGCATTGTTTTTATTTCCTCAGCATTGAGTGGTAATTAAATAACCTTTTTAAATGTAAAAGTGTAGGAGGTTTGATTTACCACCTTAAAGATTGTCATCTTAAACTATCTAATCAAGAAGTAATTATAAAACATTATGAAATAATGTTTAAAAGGACTTTTACAGTAGATTGTAATTTTGTATTTGATATAATACATTTAAGGTTGACTCAAATGTCTGTATGAGAATGTTACAATATTATGACTAATTCAGAGATTATAATTAATATAATTTAAAGGTGTAATATTCATGTTTATGTTGCACTGACACCTTGCATTGTAAATGCAGCATCACACAAAAACAGAAGTTCTCAGTTATCAGTGTCATTGGGAAAAATGCAGTATTCACAGTCAGCCATGTTTTATTAATTCTGTGAGTGAAAGCGTCCAATTACAGGGCATCACTGAGTTCAAAAGTGACCATTATTCACAGCCTAATCTCATGAAAATTAAGTGACCTTGTTGCCAATTTTGCAAAATGAAATTCTGCAGTTCCTTACATGTTGCGCAGCAATTCCAAGGTAAAATTTCAACTTTATGCTAACTTGGTGCTAAAAGTGAGTTACATTACAGGTTTTTAAGGTTAATGCTCTATGGAGTTTTAAATAAACAAAATCTACCTCCCTACCCTAAACCTAAAACCTTAACCTAATTGATAGTGTCATAAAAAGCAAATGTGACATGAAAAACTCAGTTACACAACATTTTGCGGTGCTACTATGACATTTACAGCTAATTTGTTGACTTCTGTGCTCGTATCCAGGTCCTGGATCCAAGTTAAGCTACCATGCAGTTGGATTGCACATGAACAAGCTTGTAAGTGTAATTGGTTATGTAATGCAAATGTTAATTGTTGAATATTCAACTAGTGTTATGATCTCAACATGGCGGCGCTTATGAATGTGTGCCCAGCACCGTATGTTGAATAAAGCAGATTTATCTGACTAGAGACTTCATCTCATGTGAGTACATCATTTTAGACATATTTCAGAAAAACAATTCTACTGTTGCTATTTCTTTCTGCTCAAAAGTGCAGCAATTAGCAACAACAACAAAAAACAAAAAAAGGAAAAATTGAGTGTACTTTTGAATACTTTCAGTAAATTCAGCTGCTGCATTTTTTATCTTTAGACACATTATAAGGCTTTTCATAACGTTAGCTTAGTGGTCCCGTTGCTTTGAGGGGTGAAGGCTGTTCCAGAGCAAGAGAGCCCGAGGGGCCTCTCTCATCATCAAAGTACTCTGGGAACTGACAACACTTTGGCCAATCTCTAGGGTTTCAGTGGCAGTTTATGGAAGTACAGCCACCAAGAACAGCAAGCCAGGCAAAGCTGTCACTGGCAGACATCTCACTCCCTGTGAATTGACCCAGCTATGTGAGTCTGGGCCACTGCATTAAAACAACAAAGAGGTAAGCAAATTATTTTCACAATCCCATGGGACTTGCATGAACTCGGGGTATTGTTGTACCTGACCAGTTAATGTTGCAGCCATGGAAATGGCATTTGATCATTTCCATACTCCACCTCTGATTATAATTTCATGGGGAATTGCAATTCAAAAACCTACTCAGAATACCATGTGTGCAGTTCTACCTAAAGTATTGTGCACTTACTGCCTCAAGCATAAAACCAAACTTGCAGTTATCCAACAGTAAAACCTTAAAAGGGTACGTTGAAAAACAAATGTTGGTACAAAGAAATGACACATTCCCAATATATGCACATAATCAGAATAGGTAATACACAGAAACCAGTGCTTTCGGGAAATATGCACAGCGATTTGCATAGTATCATATCGAGCAGATATGAACTGTGCAATAGATTGACTTGAGTGGGAGTGGTAAAGACGCTTTCCTGCACCCACACTCCTCATGCTTCAGATTTTCTCATCAACTTTAGCAGCTCTGCGAGATTGCTGGGAGGAGCCCTAAAGGTGTCTCAGAAAATGCTTGTCAAGAGGAGGTTCTGTTTTGAAACCCATCTGCCAAATACCTCCGCCCGATATTCTCTTGGCACAATTAACTTCATATCAGACAGCCTCCTGCTGCAGTGAGCTAAAATTGCCAAACAATGGGGAACCAAATTGATACATGGGTATGAGCATAATTAGACAGATGTTAGACTATGTGCTAATCTCTGCAGAAAATAAAGAGCTGATGGCACAAAGGCAAAAAAAAAAAAAAAAAATTGTTTTGTTTCCTGAAGTCTGAAAGCATCATTAGCCACGTTTCCACTATCAGGCCAAACGAGGCCATGCTAGGGCCAGTTACTGTACATCCCCACTGTCACTTCTAGCTAGCTCCAGAGTCTGAAACTTTAGATTGAGCTTCCCTCTTGCTTGTGAAATGGGCGGGGTGTGTGACTTTGGCGCTTTAAGGGCGGGTCTTAGGGCAACACTGTGGGACTATTGGCTTGATGGTGGGAATGAAGATCGATTTTGGTCTAATGGCTCAAGAAACAAGGCTATTGGCTCCAGCTGGTCCTGGAGGCCTCACAAAACTGCATTTTGGACGTCTCCCTTATTTAACACACCCAATTCATAAAGCATTTTACTACTGAGTTGAATCATTTGTGTTTGGCCAAAGAAATTAGGAGATGATTACTTTGTATACTGGTAACAATTGTAATGCTGGATATGGTGTTTGTAGGGAAAAATGGCTACATTTCATTTAAAAAAGCCAGTTAACTTTTTTGATAGAGACATTGCATGTCGGGTATATTAGAACTCCTTGGTCTGTGTACTCGAGAATGCTCAGGGGCATTATCTGGTCCAACCTGAAAAATAGATTTTTTTTTATTTTTTTTTTTGTTAAATTTTTTTTTTATTATTATTATTTTTATTTGAGCTAAAAAGAAAAGAAAAGAAGCACTATTTACGATACTAGTGTTGCTGATGTGAAATGTGTTATTTGAGTGCAATCTTGACCAGCAGATTTGGAGATTTCTGTTAAAGGATCTAAAGATCTAATTTGAGTTTTTAATGGCAATCTGAGTGTGTGTGTGGCTTCAAGAGAGCAAACATACATCTGTGTTGTACTTTATTCGTTTCTTTATATTAATTTTATATATTCAATTTTCCTTTTTATTTTATTTATTTTTTTACTTTTATGTTGTTTCTTGCTATGCATTATTATTTCCATTAAATCTTATTTTGTGTGCTGTATTGTTTTCTCAAGTTAGAAAGCTGTCTCCATTTCAATGTTATCAAAGTCACAGGACGATGTTGTGAAGCAGTGATTTTCCATTGTATTTGCTTTGTATAATAACACTTGTTGAATTTGTGATAGTCAGCCGAAGTCAGACTGAGCGTTGAGAAAGACCCAACTAAGATTATTCAGTGAGCTAATTTTTTACCATCACTACTTCTCCTGCCTTCTGGTATATTCCCCTGCTGCCTATGCCTAGCTCTTGGGCTGGTAGAAGAGTTAACAAAAAGCTGTTGATGTTGACTGGTTTTGTATATCTTCTGAAGGAGAGAGAGGTCTAGTGGGAGACTGGATTTAATAGTCCTAGCACTGTGATGATTTAAAATTCATTTGTTATAGTGGATGATCTAACACAGTCTTTCCCCGTTCAAGTAGATAGGAGCTTTACTGTACTGTGTGACTAGAAGATGGCAGCCTCGAGGTGTTACAAATATGGCTACAGAGTGACCTGACCTAAGGGACTATGGCCATTTACACCTGTAATTAATATGCTTCTCAATTGCATCTTCTTTATGATTGTTTTTTGTTGAGGGGAGGGTCTCTGGTTTTGGGAACACATGTCAGACTACATACTTCACTTTCAGTTAACATGCATTCTCTGCTGTCCAGGAACCAGAAAACATATTTAATCAAGTGTTAATGTGTTAATTTTGACAGCCCTAATAAATATATCTAACAGCATAGCAACACCTATGCTTGTATGCGCTCCCTGCAGAGGAACTGGAAAACATATTTAATCACTTGTAAACATGAATTTTGACATCCTTAATAAATATATCTAACAGCAAAACAACAACATCTATGTTAGATCTACATTAAGCTAGTTAAACTACAGTCAAGCTACTCTTTTAAAAATAAGTTAGCTATACTACAAGAAATAGCTTACTACATTGAAATATCTCTATATTATAATATACATATATATATATATATATATATATATATATATATATATATATATATATATATATATATACATATATAATTCTGATTGCAGAATTCAATAATATAATCACCTGGTAGTTATATATTTAATTAGGGTGACATTCCCTTATGACAGTTAACCATGGATTTACTACAGTAACCATAGTTAACAATGGTATTAGAAAAAAACATAGTAACAACAAAACACCATGGTTACTATATGGATACTACAATATTACTGTAGTAAATCATGGTAAATTGTATCAAACCATGGTTTCCACCAAAAACATTTACTAGAGTATTACTCTAGTTTAAACCATATTATCTGCCAAAAACAACCAAAGCAAAACATTACGTTATTCAGTCATGATTAATACAATATTAATATAATGAGACCATTGTTAATTTCTGTAAGGGTTAAACAAACAGGGTGATAACACTACATTTAAAATAAATTTATACTTAATATACTGTACACTCATAAACTAGAAAACCCCCTTTTTTATACAACTGAATCCAAATATAGTGACAAATTAAATATATGGATTAAAAAAAAAGGCAAATACCTTTAATGCTGTGTGGGGCTCAGCTGAAATAGTAATCATTTATGTGCACTACTTCATTTACATGAACCGTCCAAAAGTCTCTAAAATGCACTTAAAGGCCGGGTCAGGAAACAGATGCTAGAGCAGGGCTACTCAACTTCGGAAAGGTCAGGGGCTGCAAAGCTTGATCCCTGTACCCTCGAGAGTCACACTTTTAATTTTATGATTATATATACTGTGTGTATATATATATATATATATATATATATATATATATATATATATATATATATATATAAACACCGATCAGCTACAACATTAAAACCACCTGCCTAATATTGTGTAGGTCCCCCTTGTGCTGCCAAAACAGTGCCAACCCACATCTCAGAATAGCTATTCTCCACAATTTTAAAGAGCGGTTATCTGAGTAACCATAGACTTTGTCAGTTCGAACCAGTCTGGCCATTTTCTGTTCACCTCTCTGATCAACAAGGCATTTCCATCCACAGAACTGCAGCTCACTGGATGTTTTTTTTGTTTTTGGTAAATTCTAGATACTGTTGTTCATGAAAATGCCAGGAGATCCACAAGTTACAGAAATACTCAAACTCAAACTGGCAGCAATAATCATGCCACGGTCAGAATCACTGAGATCACATTTTTCCCCATTCTGATGGTTGATGTGAATATTAACTGAAGCTCCTGACCCATATCTGCATGATTTTATGCACTGCTGCCACACGATTGGCTGATTAGATAATTGCATGGATGTTTGTTGGTTCCAGATGGGCTGGTTTGAGTATTTCTGTAACTGCTGATCTCCTGGGATTTTCAATCACAACAGTATCTCGAATTTACTTTGAATGGTGCCAGAAATAAAAAACATCCATTTAGCGGCAGTTCTGTGGATGGAAATGCCTTGTTGATGAGAGAGGTCAACAGAGAATGGCCAGACTGGTTCAAACTGACAAAGCCTACGGTAACTCACATAACCGCTCTGTACAATTGTGGTGAGAAGAATAGTATCTCAGAATACTATTCTGAGATGCGGGTTGGCACTGTTTTGGCAGCACGAGGGTGACCTACACAATATTAGGCAGGTGTTTTTAATGTTGTGGCTGATCGGTGTATATATAAACTCAGTAAAAAAAATCCTCTCACTTTCAGCTGCTTTTATTTTCAGCAAACTTAACGTGTAAATATTTGTATGAACATAAAAAGATTCAACAACTAAGACATAAACTGAACAAGTTTCACAGACATGTGACTAACAGAAATGGAATAATGTGTCCCTGAACAAAGGGGCAGGGGTGTCAAAATCAAAAGTAACAGTCAGTATCTGGTGAGGCCACCAGCTGCATTAAGTACTGCTGTGCATCTCCTCCTCATGGACTGCACCAGATTTGCCAGTTCTTGCTGTGAGATGTTACCCCACTCTTCTACCAAGGCACTTGCAAGTTCCTGGACATTTCTGGGGGGAATAGCCCTAGCCCTCACCCTCAGATCCAACAGGTCCCAGACATGCTCAATGGGATTGAGATCCGGGCTCTTCGCTGACCATGGCAGAACACTGACATTCCTGTCTTGCAGGAAATCATGCACAGAATGAACAGTATGGCTGGTGGCATTGTCATGCTGGAGGGTACCACATGAGGGAGGAGGATGTCTTCCCTGTAACGCATAGCATTGAGATTGCCTGCAATGTCAACAAGCGCAGTCCGATGATGCTATGACACACCGCCCTAGACCATGGCGGACCCTCCACCTCCAATTCGATCCCACTCCAGAGTACAGGCCTCGGTGTAATGCTCATTCCTTCGACGATAAATGCGAGTCTGACCATCACCCCTGGTGAGTCAAAACCACGACTCCTCTGTGAAGAGCACTTTTTGCCAGTCCTGTCTGGTCCAGCAAAGGTGGGTTTGTGCCCACAGGCAATGTTGTTGCCGGTGATGTCTGGTAAGGACCTGCCTTACAAAAGGTCTACAAGCCCTCAGTCCAGCCTCTCTCTGCCTATTGTGGACAGTCTGAGCATTGATGGAGGGATTCCTGGTGTAACTCACCAGGAGACTGGCTTGTTGCCATCCTGTACCTGTCCTGCAGGTGTGATATTCGGATGTACCGATCCTGTGCAGGTGTTGTTACATGTGGTCTGCCACTGCGAGGACGATCAGCTGTCCTTCCTGTCTCCCTGTAGCGCTGTCTTAGGCATCTCACAGTACGGACATAGCAATTTATTACCCTGGCCACATCTGCAGTCCTCATGCCTCCATGCAGCATGCCTAAGCCACGTTCACGCAGATGAGCAGGAACCCTGGGCATCTTTCTTTTGGTGTTTTTCAGAGTCAGTAGAAAGGTCTCTTTAGTGTCCTAAGTTTTTATAACTGTGACCTTATTTGCCTACCGTCTGTAAGCTGTTAGTGCCTTAACGACCATTCCACAGGTGCATGTTCATTAATTGTTTATGGTTCATTGAACAAGCATGGAAAACATTGTTTAAACCCTTTACAATAAAGGTCTGTAAAGTTATTTGGATTTTTACAAAATTATCTTTAAAATACAGTGTCCTGAAAAAGGGACATTTCTTTATATATATATATATATATATATATATATATATATATATATAAATATATATATATATATACATTGGCGGAATAATGTACAGATTTTGCTGTTATGGAAATAAATTGTTACTTTTATTCAGGACATTAATAACAAAATTGTGAATACAATTTGAAAAAAAAATTGCAGAACTTCTTAAACTACTTCAAAGTGCTCTCATAAAAAAATCCTCCATGTGCAGCAATGATAGCTTTGCAGATCCTTGGCATTCTAGCTGTCAGTTTGTCCAGATACTCAGGTGACATTTCACCCTACGCTTCTTGTAGCACTTGCCATAGATGTGGCTGTCTTGTTGGGCACTTCTCACGCACCTTAGTCTTTGTTAGAGCCAGTTGTTTTTTGTCTTTGAAGACTGTAATGTACACCTTTGTATGGAATCTTCAGTTTTTTGGCAATTTCAAGCATTGTATAGCCTTCATTCCTCAAAACAATGATTGACTGATGAGTTTCTATTTTGCCATTTTTTACCTAATTTTGACCTCAAGACATGCCAGTCTATTGCATACTGTGGCAACTAAAAAACAAACACAAAGACAATGTTAAGCTTCATTTAACGAACCAAATAGCTTTCAACTGTGTTTGATATAATGGCAAGTGATTTTCTAGTACCAAATTAGCAATTTAGCATGATTACTCAAGGATAAGGTGTTGGAGTGAAGGCTGCTGGAAATGGGGCCTGTCTAGATTTGATCAGAACTTTCTTCTTTTTTTTTCAAATAGTGATGGTGCTGTTTTTTTATATCAGTAATGTCCTGACTATACTTTGTGTTCAGTTGAATGCCACTTTGGTGAATTAAAGTACCAGTTTCCTTCTGAAACAGCAAAATCTGTACATTATTCCAAACGTTTGGCCACCAGTGTATATATTATAAGTTAACATTTTTATAGTAAGAATGTTTGAATGTTAGTTAATGGGATAGTTCACCTAAAATTTTTCTCATCATTTACTCACCTCCATGCCATCCCAGATGTGTATAACTTTCTTTCTTCTGCTAAAGACAAAAAAATATCTCAGCTCTGTGGATGAGAGACAGATCAATATTTAAGTCCTTGACTCTCAGATATGAAAGTGAAACTAAACAGACGACACATGTGATTTACAGATGTGAGAGTGAAATTGGAGATTTATAGAAAAAAAAAAAAAGGACTTCAATATTAATTTCCCTGAAGACACAGAATTAAACACTGGAGTCATATGGATTACATTTATGTTGCCTTTATGTGCTTTTTGGAGCTTCAAATTTCTGGCCACCATTCACTTGCATTGTTTGGAATTGAAATATTCTTTTAAAAATCTTCATTTGTGTTCTGCTGAAGAAAGAAAGTCATACACATCTGGGATGGCATGAGAGTGAGTAAATTATATGAGAATTTTCATTTTTGGGTGAACTAACCCTTTAGGTTTGCAAGGTAGCTTCTTTTAGTTAATTACTCCCCAACACTGGTCCACAGATTGGCTCCTAAAGCGACTTGTAAAGCGAGTTGTTTTTAGTTGTAAATAATGTAATATGGTCAACAGGAATGCATATTATTTTGTTAACCATATGCCCAAACCCTAATCCTAAACTTATCTGTCAGTGGAGTAAAAATGTAATCTTAGCGGCAAAGTAAATGGTAAACACACTTGAATTAATGCAAAGATGTCTGGTGGGAGATGGTGCTCACCATAACTCACCAAAATGAGGTTGATGCCAGGGTACCGGAACATTCGGTAAAGACATGTCAAGTTTCTGTGTGATCATGTTGTGTCTATGCAAGTGTTATCATACAGTACAATGTGTCATAAAAAACTTGAAGGAAACAAAAACACACTTTATCAAATAAAAATTAACTATGTATTGCATGTATGAAAATGTTCAAATGGCTTTCTTTAAAAAGTTTTTTGCTGCAGCAACTGTGAATATCTTATCAGTAATGTAAAAAAATAAAAAATTAAAAATAAAATACCATTCTTCCTATTCAGCTGATTACATTTGTAATCAAACATTGAAATGCCTCCCTTCATGTGGTGTGTAGATGTTACAGCCCTTGAGGCCAGCGATCTCATTTAATAATCAATTCATTCCACTTTGTAAATTAATGTTTTTGTATTGCCTACAAAACCACAGAAAAAAAAAAAAAGAAAAAAGGAAGCCCTTTTTGTTGTGTCAGAGCATAGCGTAAAGATTAAAGCTTTTTTTTCCCCCCTTTCTCTTTGAACTACTGCGAGAGTGATGGTGAGGCTTCTCCATATAAACAATCACTTTTAGTTTTTTACTACTTAACATAAGTAACTAATACATATAGTATATCAAGCTAATATTGCAGATTTTGTTGCAATATAGCATATCAACATTCCTTATTCAGTATATTTCCTCTAAAGGATTTTGTGGGTGTTGATAAATGGAAAATAAGATAAAAATGTATTTCCAAGAAGCTACATTCTTCCACCTCTCCTCTGTTATGCTCCAATATATGACTCCTCTGTCTATTTGCTTGCATTATTTACCTATTTAACTTTTGGTATTAAACATACCAAACCAATGCATTAATAAATACAAGTAATTTTTTTAATCTCAAATGTCTTTTATTTCATACTGCTGTGTCTTGTCTTTAATTTGCAGTATTTACATTGTTGTCAATGTCTTACAAGCATATTCTAATTGATGAATGAGAAAAACTCAAAGTATCACAATACTAAGAAAACACTGACATTTTGTATAAACACTTTTACTTTCTCATTTTGTTTTAATTGAAGCTGATTTCTTCAATTTGTTGATTGATACCAACCATACAGCCCTAAATTAAGGGACAATACAAAACAAAAAAGCAGATAGAACTGATTATAATTAAAACTATCAAAGGTAAAATGCACATTTACTCTCACTATTGATACAGTGTAGGTCATATTAACTGCACGCACTAGCATAAAATGGATCTCTGTGAAAGACTAGTCACTATGGAAACGTAAAATGGGGAGAAAAGGGCCAGGCTGATACACAATCAAGGGAGGGCAGACACTGACACTGTTCGTTTAGAATTAAATGACGCGAACACATGAGGAAAAACATGGATTCAGTTGGGAGCGAGCGGCTTATCTCACAACTGTCTCATACTATTATTGGTATCATGTTACTGATAAAAGAGGTCAGTTGAGACATTGAAAGCCAATTCATGACAGTCAATTTGTAGTTTGTAACCAACATATTAATTTTATTATTTTATCATGCTTTGTCTAGCTGCAATAGCTTAAAAGAATTAAAAGTAGAGTCTTATTCGTAAAAATTATTTTCTGTTTTGCTAGCTCTGGCTTTGCTCTAGAGACTAGATACTTCCTCAGAAAACACATTATGGGAAGCTAATTGTGAACCATAAATGTCAGGTATGACTAATGCATGACCTGGGCAGAAAGACTGCAAGTGTCCCATGTTGCCTTTAAACGCTCCAGTGGTTGCAATGGAAATGCATTTGCTAAGAACCACAACAAAACCAGCGGGTCTAATGTGTGCTGTAAATCACAAGCTCTAAGGGGAGGGAGGTGTTTCGTTCAGTGTTTCGTTTCATGCATCCCTCTCCACATACATGTAAGTCTATTTGTTGGAACATTGACATTTTTGCAAACCATGTTGTACATTCAGATACATATTTAGAGGATATTTTAAACAGTTCCATTGCATTTGGTGAGATCACCTTTAAAAATTCAAATATAGGGTCAGGGTGGGGTGTTTGCATAAAAACCTGCATAATTATTTTGGACAAGCATTTGGTCAAAAGTTCTGGTATGGCCATATTTTATTATAGTTTTTTTATTCTTCATTTTGCAGTAATAATTGTTAAGGCTCTCCTTTTGGTGTCATATACAGAGTATTATGGGTAATTAGTTCATACAGAACTTATGAATTATTCATAAGCGACAGAATCACCAATAGTACACTTACTTCTCACTCCTGTCTAATAAAAGCTCAGTTATTCAGTGGTTACATTCTCACCAACATATTCTTTCCATTTACTCCACAACTGGCAAAAAGCTATAGAATTTACTAAGCAATTTTTCTCTGTTCGCTTTTAATTTATTTGAGATAAAAAAAGTTTTTTTTTTTTTTTTTTTTTTTAAATCAATCAGTTATATCCACTAACAGTTTGCATACCATTTTGCACTCAGTTCTCAATTAACAATTCTCCACACACTTTAAGTCCCTGTAAATTAGTCCCAGCAGAATTCAAAAAGCATTTTGGTATGTTAAAGCAAGACATCTCTATCCTGTAATTATCATGATGTCAGTCATATACTCTTTGTACCACCTTCTTTTTTACTTGTGTAGAACCAGGCTATTCAAGATCCTGCCATCTGCAAGTGAGAAATCCAAATGGGAGGGCTGAAGCAATTAGGAGGTTACAATTTAATTTCTACCAACTTCCAAAGGCTTGTATCACAGGGATTCAAACCAGACACCAAATATTAAACCACCCAGCCACCTGAGCCCTATTTGTGTGTGTGTGTGTGTGTGTGTGTGTGTGTTTTGAAGTTATTATGTGGATGACTACACCAAAGTCAAGCTCCATTGGTGTTGCAATGGACCAGTCAACTCCTAATACTATATTCCCTGTGAGTTTATTCTCATGCACCATTGCCCACAAGCCCACAGACAAGCAATGCATTATTAATCAATTCAATCTGAGGCCCAAAACCTGCCTTTTTGTTCAAACGTCCATCTAAGAATTTGAGCAAAGTACATTTTCTCAACATCTGTTTCGAGTTTTGCCAGTTCATCTCAGTCATGTTCAAGTCTAAAAAGAATCTTCATATCATAAGAGACATTAGGTAATGCATTTGGGGACTAAGAGGACACATAGCTATACAAGTCTCGTATAAGGTTGTTTCATATTCAGTACCTTTGCATTCATTTTTAGTTCAGATATTTGGGTGTGAAATCACACCATCAAATACTGGTAAATTCAAACAAAGATCCTTACAGATATAAAAGAAATGCTTCTTGTTCTTGATGTCATTCTACTGCTCAGAATTCTCAGCACATGTGTTTACTTATTGGCTTTTCTTCTACCATGACATAAACCTCATAGCCTGTGTTGGGAAAAGACAGATTTGGACTTTGGACAAAACAAAAGACTAGAATTTACAACAAAAAGCGTAGAGCCCTAAACAAAAGAAAACCGCACAAAGATCAGCATAGGTTATGTGAAAGTGGAGCTGAATTTCACAGATGAATTTCAGTTCACACAGCTGGACTACATTGTCTTTGATTCTTATTTTTGTAGTTCTATACTGAGACCATAAGCACTTAGGCTTGAGAGTGAACTCCACCTTTGCTTGTTATAACATACAAAGCTGTGTCATTTGTTCCAAACAGATAAGGAAACATAGCCGTTACCTGCTGTATACTATCCGTTTTAACAGAGCTCTTTCGTAAAGACCACAGCTGTTGGTGTATCCAGCAGCGCTGGTTTAATTGAGCCACACACATTGACTGGGTTTAACAGACTAAGTAAATAATGAGAAAGGAACAGAGACTGGCTTCTCTTTAAGGTTCGGAATGAAGCACAGTTGGAAAGGGAAAAATAAATCCAAGGGCACTTAGTCTCTTTTGATCCTTATGGGTGTCCTTTGGAATAGCTTCCCTTTGGGTTTGGTTAATTGGATTGTTTATTTGTCTCTCTAATTTGTATTCTTCACCCGAACAGCTCTCAGACTTAAGCTAAACTTAAGTTAATGTTTTATCCAGTGGGGCAACTGCTGTGGTGTGACATGTGGTGACATTTATATATAATCACTGAGGTGATAAATTCCACAGTTCTTCCGGTTCATTGTCTTCTGCTTCATCCCTTTCTCTAATTTGGGTGGACAGGCAGTCCAGCGGGAGAGATGAGAATGAGAGCGACATTTAGAAAAAGATGTTCAGGCGGTAGTGTATTATCATGGAGTCCTGTAGTCCCCTTCCTGGCCCTGCTATATTTGGCCTGGCTTGGACAGATATGCAATGAGGGCCACCACCACGCCCACGTATACCCCGGTCCCAATGGTGATGGAGAGAGCGGCCAGGAATAGGGCTCGTCTTGAGGCAATGCTAGCCAGTGGGAAGTCTCCTTTAGTCACGGCTTTGCTGGTCTGGAACAAAGAAAGAGAGGGATTGTAAGGAAGTAGCAAGATGAAAGGATGCACTGACCAATGAAAATGTATTTCATTTGCCCAATTTTCCAATGAACCGAATGCATCAGAAACACTTCACAATGATGTTCTATATGTTAACATTAATTAATGCAATAGTTAACATGAACTAACAAATTTGAACAATACTTTTAAAGCATGTACAGTATTAATATTGGTTAATTGGTTAAATGATAATTTCTGATACATTTTAAAGGAATATTACGGGTTCAGTACAAGTTAAGCTCAATCGACAGCATTTGTTGCATAACGTTGTTTACCAGAAAAAAAAAATATTTTGACTCATCCCTCATTTTCTTAAAAAAAGAAAAAAAAAAAAAGAAAAAGAAATCGCAGTTACAGTAAGGCTCTTACAATGGAAGTAAATGGGGCCAATTTTTGGAGGGTTTAAAGGCAGAAATGTGAAGCCAATAATATTATAAAAGCCCTTACATTAATTCTTCTGTTAATACTTGTGTAATATTTGAGCTGTAAACTCTCTGTGTTAGTATTAAATTTTTTATTTTATTTATTTATTTATTTATTGGTAAATTATACTCGGAGACTGCTTTTGTTCACAACATATGTTTATTTAAAAATAAATAAATAAATACATTTGGGGGGTTACTATATGGCAGGTCTCTTTAACTACTTTTTTCGAGGCTAGATTATCCAGATGAAAACTCAATGGAGGCCAAAAATTTTTCCATATTTTTCTTACCTAACAGTTTTATTGTTACTAACGTGTTAACGTGAATAACAAAACAATGTCAGTAGTGGGTGTTTGTTTACATTAAAACAGTCAGGGTATTTAATTTATATTTTTTTAGATCTGGCCATAAATTCCTTTTTAAGATCTGGCTGAAGAACAAAATTGACCTCACATCCTCAAATAACCAATAGGTTTTGATTAACTTTACTTTGAAAATAAAAACATACAATGTAGGGCTATTGTTTATGAAAATAGAAGAAGAACATTTAGATCTGCTAAAGTCTGTATATCTTTGACAATATTAACCCACCTAAGAAAACAATGGCAATCTAATGTAGAACTGTCTTTTTAGATAAAATAATGAAAAAATGCAATGCCTGTTCTTCCTTTTTCTCTATTATCCTACCATGCAGGAGAAGAAAATGAGCCTTTCCTTGTCCTGCACATATTGTATGGTGAATTTGTGCAGATAATCATTGGTAAGCGGAAAACAAACTGATTTGATGATGTTCGGGATTGAGAACTCTGACACACGTCTGATTATAGAACTAAACACAATCAGGATATATGCATGTATGCAGGTTTAATGACACTTCATTTTATCACTTTTAACGAGCACAACTGACCCTGAACAGATGAGACACACCCGTTTAACACTTGAAGAATGGAAAATAAAAGCGAACACTTATGTGTATTTTCTTTAAAGGTTCGGTTTTCGTCATCCATTTATCTTTTGTTACAAAAGGTTGTGCATATGACCTGACATCACTTCTGTAACAGCTGTGAAGTATTTAAGTCTGTAGTATTGACTGCAAAGCAATTTGCATACATACATCTGATTGAATGAGACGTGATAAAATGTGCTCACCTAAAAGTTGCTGGGTCATTTATTAAAGAGCAGTGTAACTGAACTAAGCCCAGACAAGCTTAAACATGCGCTCCACTGATGCTGTTGCATGTGCTGCTGTGTGTTGTTCAAGCACTGGTTTACAGAGTAACGTCGACATGGCAATGATTTTGTTAAAGTGGATATAACTTTTTATAAAAAGGTTATTATGTGATTTATCACTCTAAAATTATGTTAATATGCATATTGTTTGTCTTATGGCTATACTTTTGAAACAGTGAGTATTTTAACGTTTACAAAAAGCCCCATTTACTTCCATTGTAAGAGCCTAACTGTAACCCAGAATTGTTTTTTTTTTTTTTTTTTTATAAAAAGGAGGGACATGTCGAAATGTATTTTTATAACATTAAATTAACATTAACCAAAATGCAGTTAAAATTTTACATTAGCCTACCTAATGCATTACTAATGTTACTGTACAGAACTTTCATGCAAAAAGTTACCAATGCATCAGTACAATGTTTGGAAAAAGAACAAGATACTGGACTGATTTCACTACTACTGAATATACACTTGCCTGCAAAAGTCAGTTACAACTTTAGTAACCAGTCTCAGTTCACACAGTGGTTGTACTGCTTAAACAGTATATATATATATATATATATATATATATATATATATATATATTTTTTTTTTTTTTTTTTTTTTTTTGTTGTTGTTTTAAAAATCTAAGCCGTTCCTTTAGGAACATTTCTTTTTATTTTTTTATAATTGTCATTTCCTTTGTTTTGGTCATTAAATGCTCTCAGTCCCTGCTGGTTTCCCCTTTTAAACCTTTAAAAGAAACACCCTTGATGTTTCAGTCATGATCAATGTTGCAGCAGACATGAGGGAAAACAGCTGCTGGAGTTATACAGACTTTCTTTTTGTCAACATCTAACTTCCCTTATTGTTTCTTTTTCTTTCTTGTAATGAGGGACAGTGGCAGGAGGGATGAGCCAAAAATGACAGCTAGAAGAGTTTTTAAGAGTTTTTGATGCAGCTGTTGCAATTCCCTCGGTATATTAGTGGTATGATTGCTTTGTAGATTTAAAGGGATAGTTAATCCAAAAATGAACATTTTGTCATTATCCAACCCCTATGACTTACTTTCTTCTGTGCAATACAAAAGGTGGATATAAGGTTGAATGTTAGACTCAGTCATTATTCACTTTCATTGTATCTTTTTTCTATACAATGAAAGTGAATGGTGACTGAGGCTGTCGGTCCCTACCATTCTGCCTAATATCTCCTTTTGTGTAACAACGGAAGAAAGACTACAGGTTTGGAATCAAAGAATTTTCATTTCTGCGTGAACTATCCCTTTAGAAACACTCAATCTTGTACTATTACCACCTGGGGGTTTTAAAGAAAAGACATGTGACTTGAAATAACAATTAAATGCCTTATCTAATGTTTGCAGTTTCCATAAAACCACATGCTGAAAGTAAGCTGTGCTGAGAGCTATTAGACCTAAAAAGGGAATATCACACTGCCTTAATTTCTTTAATACCAGTGCCTATGAAGGCCCATCTAATTGTTTAATCAATCTATTTCCCCAGTTCAAATGAATAATTAAGTCATAGTATGATGCTCATTTACTGAGAACATGGCTCAAGGGCTGAGCGAATCTAACAGGGTGAATAGTAAGCTGCCACTATTATGTACAATATTCTATTTCCCCACAGCATGATGTCTTTCAAGTGTAAACAAGCACACATGCAGTAAAAAGCTGATTTGTGTGTGTTGTAACTCTTTTGAGTCTGGTGTCCATTTTAGTATATTCTGCAGAAAGTGGAAAGATTTACCAGTCACACATGGCTCCCGCTGTGGGAGGTGTCTTGCTCACTTTGTCACTGCATCTGACCCTCTAGTCCAAGGAAAACACTATTGATTTTTACTACTACGCTTGGTGACAGTCAATAATGGGTTGTTTGGAAACACCAGTGCACCAGCTGAGTTGGTATGTTAACTTGTTTTAGCAAATTTTCTTTATTATCTTTAAAATACAAGAGGCACTGTCTTGCTCAAAGATTCACTGCCATAAATATTTACAAATTCTAACATACTAGGAACTATTGTATGTGTAATACAATATTTGTATGGCCTTTGTAAATCCAATACTCATATTGTATTAATGTCATCAAAGTCCTATACAAGTCAAAGGCCCTGTTTACACCTGGTATTATCAGGACAGATTGCTATTTACATGTTGTAGTAATGTGTGTTACATCCTGTGTAATTGGATTTCAAGGGGAGGGTCTCTAATTTAGTGTGCATACTGTACATAACCCATTACATCAGTGTATTGCTGCATATTAATAAAGCACAAAAAAGTTTAATGTTGTGTGACTTCATGTTGATATCAGGCATACTGAAGATGTTCTGTGAAGTCTTGTGCATGACTATGTATGGGTTTTTCAAAAAAAAAAAAAAAAATTCTGATTGAAAGACTGTTTAAAAGGGTCTTTTAGGTTTTAAACCTTGTTTTAGTGCAATCGATAATCGACAGGTGAGTAGGGAGTCCTTTTATGTTGTCCGGGACAAATTAGGGCTAATCAGCAGTTACAATATGTCTTGGGCACCGTTTATGCCTGCATTTAGTGCTAAGCTCTTTGGTTATCAGATCACCCTAGACAGAGGTGCTAAAGAAATGGTTCACCCAAAAATAAAAAAGCTGTCATCATTTACTCACCCTGGTTTTTTTGATAACTTTCTGTCTTATGTGGAACACAAAAGTAAATGTCTATAGCAGAATGCCCAAGCTGCATTTTTTTCTATAAAGTCACATTGAATGGTGACAATGGCTGTCAAACAAGATTTTTGAAAGAAAGAATTAAAGAATTAAAGAAACAAATTACATTTCTGTCTGTTCCTCACACAAAGATATAATATTAATTCAGAAATCTTGTAATATAGTGCATGAGTCATTGGGAATACTTTGATAAAGCTTATATGGTGCTTTTTGTCCTTTTTTGGAGCTTGTTAGCCCCTGGTACCCATCCACTTTCATTGCAATGAAAAGAGCAGCTCAGACATTTTGCAAAATCTCATTTGGTGTTCCAAAAATGTATACAGGTTTGGAAATCCATGATGGTGAGTAAATTATGAGTTTTCATTGTTAGTGAACTGTACCTTTAATACAAGGTGTAAGCAGGATCAGAGTGCTTCATTAGTTACATGAAGTTATTTTCTCTCTCTTTCCAAGAACAGCAGGAGTGAGACAGAGATGGATTTGAGAGGGAGGAGTTAGAGGCAAAGGGTGGGCGACACTCCTCATGAACATTCAACCCTATGCCGAGGGGAAGGTAAGAGCATCTATTCAGGATGTTCTCTGAGGAATATAGCCAGCCAGGAGACAGGGCAAAAACATTCAAAATTTTATCAGATTTTCTTATTTCCATCCTCCTCACACACACTGCAGTTGCATTCTAGACAACAGTGAAATCATCCACTTTCCCTGAACAACACCACCATCATCATAATTACTCTGGGAGAATTAACTTGGCTCCTGACAAGATAATTCACTCTTTCACGGACTAAAAGATAGTTGATAATAAAAAAAAAGGCTCATTCTAAGGTGGAAAAAAGAAGAACAGTATTCTGTTCTGCAAGTTATGGAGGTCAAAAGTATCTTTACATTGGTACCAAGTAGGAATGTTAGTGAATAATCAATGATCGATTATTCGTTGTTAATAATTTGATCAATTCAGCAGGACAAATGGGTTCAGTATCATGCCAGCATATAGGTAAAATAGTCTATATAGTTATCCACTGCTAGGGGGCGCACTGGTGCTTGTGCGCTACATGTCACGTCCTGTCAGCAACACAGAATAAAAAACTACTTTGTAAAAAAAGCTTGTAAAAATGAAGATAGGGTCAGTGTAATCATGGAGCATTTCTTTATAGATGTACATTACATTTACTGCATAAACCGTGATAGTGTGTTAAAGTAGAATATGACAACAAGCAGTGTTGATCCGCCAGTCTCCCCACGTCATCCACACAGATAATCATGTCAGTTCTAGCCGGTAGAGCATGAGGCACATTCACCTGAAATCTCACCATCACCAGTGTAGAGGTATGTATGCAATTATGTATTTATTTGGTAAGTAACCTTGTAATAGGCACGATCCTCTCCGTATCAGAATCCTGATCATGGTTTATTTTACGATTAAAAATGGCTGATTATACAATTCCTTACAAATCAAACAAACACTGACAGAAACAGTAGTATTACATTTGTTACTCACAGGCATTAATGTTGTGTCCAATATAGATGGCACTGCTCCATCTTTCAATATAAGTTTCTTTGCAAATTCTGAATCATAATAGTTCTCAAAAGAATCCTAAGAGAAATGTGCCAAACAAAACATAATCCCACATTGAACCGTTTAGGAAGTTCATTTAAATAAGCCATTAATTTCTTATGTTGGAATCCTTCAGAAGGCTATGCAGAGATGCAGTTTTTCGACAACCAGGAACACAAGTTTAGGGACCTAACTTGACATCTTAATCTTTTTGTTGGTTAAAAGCAAACTACAGTAACAATAGTACCACCTTCAGTGTTAAAGTACCTCAGCTGCTCTATCAGTTCACCACAATGATTACATATGTTGTGGAGGCGGGGCTACTCAAATTACAATCTAGTCATTTTTGCAGAGTAGAAACAATAAATGCTCTTTTTGGACAGGAGAGGAAGTTTTGACCCCTTTAAACAGTTGTCTACATGCACATACTTGGTTGACTTTCATGTTGGTCTGTCAAAAATCAAACTTTGTATAATAAAGGTTTAATTGAAGAAAAATATGCATCTTGTATTTTTTCAAGCTGTTCATTACTTACAGTTTATTAATTGTTAATCGATTTTCATTCATTAATAACGATTGTCGATTAAGAAAATGTCTAAAATTTGCCAAGTCATTGTGGCAAACCAAGTCAATCCTTTTAAAGAATTTGAACACATGATCTGTGAGTGTGGCTTAGTGCATGAGTGGTAGGGCTGGGTATTGCCAACCACCTTTCAATATATATTGCAATATATGTCATGATGCAATACACCATCATACATCACAATATTATAATTGGATCGTGACAGAAACTGCTCCAAATGCAAGAATCAGTGAAAGAAAGAGTGGTTTAGTTTCGCTCTTGGGCATCACAGACCACACTGAGAAACGGCATATCAGATTTTATGCCTGTATAAATGACCCATTTCTTAATCTTTTTAACTTTTGAACATGCTACGAACACACAAATTGATGAGTACAAATATTGATACAAGGCTCTAAAGTATCAACATTGTAGGAGCTTTCTTGGTCCAAAATTCAGTCCAAAATTAAGCCACCCTTCTGTAGCAGAAGGTTGAGGGATTTTACAATGCACATAAATCCAGTAATGATCTCCAAACAAAGGCTGCATGGTCGAAAAGCTGTATGCTCTCCAAGTTCACGTCTTTTCCCAGCTTCCTTCTCATATACAGGGGTGATACCAAAATAAAAGTCATCAATCCATAAATTAAAAATCAAAAACATACAAAATCTATAAATATTCAATTCAACAATTCAACTTTTCACAATTCATAATCAACCCAACAATTAATTTAACTAAACAAATAAATACATTTAATTACATTCAAACTTAAATAGCTCCAACAAATACAACATTGAAAAAGTATCACAATATATCGATATATGCTTCTAGCAGCTCAGCCCTAATGAGTGGTATAATGCACTTCTTGGTCAAAATGCCTGTCTTGGCAAGACATCAATGTAAACATAATCGGTTTGTCTTGAGTAAATGTAAACAAGCGGGACAAAAAATTAATTCCTGTCAAAAGATTAGAATTATAGCATCTGTGCATTAGTCCTTTCAATGCACAGTAAATACAGCCTAATAGACCTACCACTGTCTATTACGCTGCTAATATTAGTCAACACAATTAATAAACAAATGTGAAAAGCACTCACTTATTTCTTAGTTTTTTTATTACTTACTGTTATTTCAATAAGCAATTGAAAAACTTTGAAGCAATGGGAAATACTTGAAGACTACCTATTTATTGTATCATTTGACTTTTTAAATAAAGGTTTGTGTTCAATAGCATATTCGTTTTTGTTGTGCTATCGAAATAGGTATCAAGAATGGCAAAATTTAACTTGTATTAGTATCGATCACGGGATTTTTGGTATCGTGACAACCCTACTGCAAGTGCAAATGAAGCTCAAAACATGCAGCACCAGCAGCATCACACTTGTCACTCCCATCTGAACAGTGCAATCATTTAAATATGTTTACACAATTTATATTAGAGGGGTGCATGATATCTGTGCAGTTACAAAAGCAAATCTGTTTGCTCGTATAATGGGTATTATAATGAGGCACCTATTCTGAGCTGATAAAGATCACAAACTCTCCTCTCTCAGGAGACCGAAGGCGTCTTTCTTTCTTGTGAAAACGTGTGTAAGAATTCATCTTGGCTGGCTGTTTATAGATGTGTCTCTTCTGACTCACATGTCATAGGGAGTGAAATGTTTTGCAGACTTAATCATCATTAGGCTATGGTTTGCTCTCTGCACTTACCCCCTGAGAAAAGTAGAAAGCGGCAATGCCCAGAGGCCAGAAGCAGCAGAGCATGGAGAAGATAGCAAGGCCCAGGTGATCACGAGGAGGGATGACAATGAAGTTGTCCTCACTCTCACTGTCGCTGGAGCAATCTGTCTACAGGGAGAGAGAACATTAATTAAAATCACTTTGAATTTTGTCATCTGATCCTTGTTGAGGAATGTATAGACTGGATTAATGTACAACAGGCCGTGGTATTGATACAGATTTCCCATTTCGATTTGATTCTGATTAGGTTCCGATTTATATGGTTATATTTCAGTTATAATGTCCATTTTGCTTACATATGAAAGATGTTTATTATACAGGGGACCTTCTAACGAATTCTTATCTCATAATTAAATAAATATTTTTCCTTAAAACACATTTGCCACAATTATTGGCACCCCTAGAAATTCTTGTGAGTAAAATATATCTGAAGTATTTTCCCATTCATATTTTACAGATTTTGATACACCTGGGTGACTAGGAAAATGAAACTGTTCAGCTATAACTTCCTGTTCCAAATTCCCTTAGTCATCCATCACAATGGGTAAGACCAAAGAATAAATTTATGATGTGCAGCAAAAGGTTGTTGAGTTTCACAAAATGGGAAGTGGCTATAAGAAAATAGCTAAAACATTGAAAATACCCATTTCCACCATCAGGGCAACAATTAAGAAGTTCCAATCAACTGGAGATCTTAAGAATTGGCCTGGAAGAAGACGTGTGTCTATATTGTCTCCATGCATGGTGAGAAGGATGGTTCAATTGGCCAAAAACTCTCCAAGGATCACAGCTGGAGAATTACAGAAATTAGTTGGGTCTTGGGGTCAGAAAATCTCCAAAACTACAATCAGATGTCACCTACATCACAACAAGTTGTTTGAGGGTTTCAAGAAAAAAAGCCTCTGCTCTCATCCAACAGCAAACTCAAGCGTCTTCAGCTTGACACTACTGGACCAGGTTCTATGGTCAGATAAAACTAAAATAGAGCTTTTTGGCAGCAAACACCAGAGATGGGTAGCCATATGGAAAAGTAACTCATGCCCACGGTTAAATAAGGTGGTGGATCTTTAAGGTTGTGGGGCTGTTTTTATGCCAGAGGTCCTGAACATCTTGTTCGGATACATGGTATGATGGACTCTATCATAAAAAAATCAAAACCTGGCTGCCTCTGCCAGAAAGCTTAAAATGGGCCCTGGTTGGATATTTCAGCAGGACAATGATCCAAAACACACAACAAAATCAACACAAAAATGGTTCACTGACCACAAAATCAAGGTTCTGCCATGGCCATCCCAGTCCCCTGACCTGAACCCCATAGAAAACCTGTGGGGTGAACTGAAGAGGTGAGTCACCAGTGTGGACCTTGGAATTTGAAGGATCTGGAGAGATTCTGTATGGAGGAATGGTCTCAGATCCCTTGCCACGTGTTCTCCAACCTTATTAGGCATTATAGGAGAAGACCCAGAGCTGTTATCTTGGTAAAGGGAGGTTGCACAAAGTATTGAATAAAAAGGTGCCAATAATTGTGCCACACATATATTTGACAAAAATATTTGTTTTTTGATAAAACTTGAGTTGTGTTTGCTATTGTGTGTTATCCATTAGAGAATAGATTTTTGAATGAAAGATCAAAAGGATAAACAATGCACATTTTTTTTCACAGCCTTCTTTGCTCATATTTACCAAGGGTGCCAATATTTTTGGCCACAGTTGTATATTGTTACAAGGTTATTGTTTACATGCATAATTTGTACTATTTACAAGTATTTACTTTGATTTGAAGAACAAGTGCCAAACCAGTACTGCCTTTTTAAGAATAGCAGCAGGCGTCTCACAGAAGTGTTTTGTTTGGTTGAGCGCATATTAACGAGAGTAGAGTTAAATGGCTTCTTTACTGCATTCGTGCTATGTGTGATTAGAATTAAATGCTTTTTTTATTTTTATTTTTTTTTTTTATCAACGACTGATTTTAAAGAACGGAAAGGATATTCAAAGAGACATTTTTCGGAGGGCTTTGTAGCTCAGCGAGCACTGACGCTGACCACCACCCCTGGAATCCCGAGTTCGAATCCAGGGTGTGCTGAGTGACTCCAGCCAGGTCTCCTAAGCAACCAAATTGGCCCGGTTGCTAGGGAGGGTAGAGTCACATGGGGTAACCTCCTCGTGGTCGTGATTAGTGGTTCTCGCTCTCAATGGGGCGTGTGGTAAGTTATGCATGGATCGCAGAGAGTAGCATGAGCCTCCACATGCTGTGAGTCTCCGCTGTGTCATGCACAGCGAGCCACATGATAAGATGCGCGGATTGACTGTCTCAGAAGCGGAAGCAACTGAAACTTGTCCTCTGCCACCTGGATTGAGGTGAGAAACCGCTCCACCACAAGGACCTACCAAGTATTGGGAATTGGGCATACGAAAATGGGGAGAAAATAAAAAGAATCGATATTGAGATTGTTCAAACGATGATCACGGTGCATCGGAGAATCTATATTTTTACCCAGTCCTAATGTACAATACACAAATACTATGTGTATTTCCTAAATTGGAATTCAAAATAAAAGTAACTTTCAGTGCCCCAATAAGTATTTGGCCATTTAATGTATGACTGTCTTTGCATTACAGTTGCAATCAAAATTATTCAACCCCCCTGACCAGCAATACATTCTGGTGATGTGAATTAAAATACATCAACTAAAACCTCAGTAAACAGTCAAAGTAAGTAATTTTGAGAACAAAGAGTTTTTAAAATAAAAAGATAACTAATTCTCTCCACAAATGTCATGTCAAAAATATTCAACCCCCAAAGTCAATCATTTGTGGAGCATCCTTTATCCTTAATAACAGGCTTCGGACACCTCTCTATTAGAATTTTTACACATTTCTCATGAGCAAAAGCTTCCAGCTCATTTACATTCTTTGGTTTCTGTGCTGCCACCGCTTCCTTGAAATCCCAACAAAGGTTTGCAATGGGATTTTAATGATGGACTGAAAGTGCCATTTAAGGACATTCCACGACCTATCACTGAACCAGATTTTGGACAACTTGGATGTATCCTTGGTTTTACTGTCTTGCTGGAAAGTCCAGTGATCACCGAGCTTCAATTTACACACTGAATGCATCACATTTTTCATGCCAAAATGGCCTGAAAGAATCCATGGTGTCAGTCACATTGTCAGCATAGCCGTTTCCTACAGCCGCAAAACACCCCCATAACAGGACTGACCCACCTCCATGCTTGACTGTGGGGATGGTGTCGTTCTTGTCATCACCTTGTCATCTGACTCCAGACGTACTGCTGACCCATGAGTCTAAAACTCATTTTCAGTTTAGTGTCATACGTCTATAAAACCTTCTTCCAGGACTCCACAGATCTTTCCTATTTCTTTCCTATTACTTCTTGAATATTCAAGTCAACATTTCCCTTGGTGAAGTTTTGCTTTCTTCCACACCCCAAGAAGGTTGCTGTCATACCATATTTAAAAAAATGTATGAATGGTGATGCCAACTTTGTCTATTGGAAACTGAAGTGCCTTGGAAATGTACTTTTAGCCATGACTTTTCTTGTGTAATGAAATAATCTCCTCTATTAGCTTATTTGTAATTGCTTTTTTTGCATAGAAATACATTTTTGCTTACAACGCTAAACTTAAATTTTAAAACTTAAATAAGTGCCATTGCAGATTGATGACTTAATTTTGTTTTAAAACAATTACTTGTGTAGCCTTACATATTTAAGAAACAGCTACATGCAATAGGGGTTGAATAATTATGACATGGCTGTATTTTTTAAAAATCCTGCTATTTAGAAAGTTATATATTAGGTTATATATTCACACTATGACTTTGAATGTGTCACTCAACTGATATAGATGTAAAGTTAAAAAAGTCTGGGTCATCAGAAAAGCTTACCTTTGTAAATACTTACTGTCTTGGGGGGGTTGAATAATTTCGATTGCCAATGTAAATAACAAAATGTCAAACCAATTGGAATTTATTTTAAATAAATATAGCACAAATACATATTTAGGCAAAAAAATAAATAATAAAAAATTGCACTTGAAGAAGATTGTTAGGTTTCAAATTATAAAACAAAAGATATTATTTGAAATGAAGACACTTAAGTGTTTGGACACTTTTTGGATGTCAAATGTCCATAGTTCATGCAATGAATTACACTCATGGTTAATCTCTGTTAGAACACTGTGAAAGGTTCTTAGCTCTCTTGGATAGGAGGAAGCGGGAGCCGGGTAAACAATCCACACATCACATTTATTGACAACACTTTTCAGTGTGACACACACAATAACATTCACAAACACTGCTTTTCAGCATCACCAACATCTTCGCACACATACAGCTCCATGTGTCCCTCTCACTGTTGACTTTTCAGCCCAATGTGGAATTCACACTTCTACCCAGCTGTGTGCGTCTCTCTCTCTCTCTGTGTGGCTCTGGCTACGGCTTTATCCCTCGCCCGTCAACACCGCAGTCGGCAACAACTGCGAGCAGTAATTCACCCCTGGTGCCCGACCTCACTCTGCACCATCATCGCTCGGCCACGCACTGCTCGCCACATACCCCCATCGCCCAACTCAGGCTCCCCGGCCTGTGCCTTACTCTCCCCCCCCCCATTTCTGGAGAGGAAATGCTCCCCTTTCGGCCAACCCGGTGCCGGATGGTTTTCCCCTCCTCCGGGGGAACAGGAACAGGTCTAGGGGAAGGAGAGGGGGAGGACTACTGGACCACTCAGCCGTCCCTTTCGGTAGCCTGCTGACGAACCGCTCCAGTACCACCAGATCAAATATCTTTGTCGCAATCCTGAGCCAGCAGCGAGGACTCCACGGCAGCATTGTCTTCGTCCAATCCCGGGTTTTGGCACCACTGTAATACGACTAGTGGCTTTTCAGCTCCTAATAAACACAACCGCGTCACACTGCTATGCATCTCTCTCTGCTCGTCTCTGACATGGTCTCTCCTTTTATCATTCTCCCCAGGGCTTACTGCAATCAGAAACAGGTGTCCGACATCATAATGCTCAGGTATGTACCCTTACCGCTTTCTCCCTCTCCGGACGAATGCCCAACCACGCCCCCAATTCCACAAACGCCTGAATGAACTTAAGGGGAACTGACTTCATACATCCACTAAAAATCACCTTGAGACCAGATGATAAAAATAATTTTAAAAATGGAAGAAATTTTAAATAAGAACTGAGAAAATGTCTAGTGTCATTTGGACATCCTTTGTAATATAAGCCTGCCAGCTTGTCACATACTGTAGGTCTAATAATCTATGCCTGATCTTCAACCATTGCAGTGTTTCCAGATCACAACAATGTGTAAATTTTGCATAATTTGTTCAGTTCTTTGCTTTGATTCCAGTGATACTCTTGAGTAACTAAAAATAACACGGCCAGGTGGAGAGTGTGCAGAGAAGAGAGCTGTTATGAGAATATTTCTGGATTGATTCACAGCAATAAGCTGCAATCATCACTGTGAAGGATAGCTCTGTCACCAGGGTTTTATCTGTGAAAATAATAGGCCTACCTCTCTATAAAATAACATGGGATGTTAGATTGGATTTCTCTGTAAGGAGGGGTGAAGTGGCTTTTGCACACAGATATTGTCATGTTGTATGTGACATGGTCCAGTACATCTTTTGGCCAAAGCCAAAATACTGTTCAGTTTGGGTGTCAAGATTTTAGAAAACTATATCTGTATTAATGCTAAAGAAATGCTGGCAAATTTCAGTCCATGTAACAAATTGTCACTCCTACACTCTGTATTTGCTTATATCCAAACACCTGATGTTATATAAGAGGATATAAATATTTCAGTGGGAATGTGTTAGCAAGTCTACTGTGTGATATACTAGTGGTTTAGGTGCTTTAAACTGAAAAACTGTGTGACTTTCTATAATATTTCACCAACGGAAAGGTAGCACAGCATAGCAGTATTTTGATAAGAGTGAGTTACACTCATAGCTGCCCATCCCTTGAAAATATATGAATTGTATGGCATTCTTTGCCTAAAGAGACCCACTTAGCAGAAGCATTTCATACACCAGGAATTTACAAACATTATCCTTCATGGTTTCAGATATCTAAAGCATTTCAACTATCCACAAATTATAAAAAATAAATAAAGACAGATAAGCCCAAAACAATCTCATTATCTTCCCATTCAGCTGAAAAGCATGACATTTCTGCATAATGTTATTACTGATATAAGATGTGTGTGTGTAATCTGCCAGCAGTGTCAATGGTTAAGCCCCGGAGCCAGAATCCCATAGCCTGGCCTGATAATCCCACCACTACCCTCGCCGCTACCTCTAAGGTGGTGGTGGGGGGGGGGGGGGGGGGGTGATGCCAGATGCTTTCACTGCCTTCCAGCCTCCTGACAGGTAATGACAGATTAATGGATGGTTTTATCTTTTCAGGGTGGCAGGAGGCACAGGAAAGGAAGCGTGTAATTTATGTTACCAAAATGCCTACCCCAGCATGAGAAAGCCTAGCATGTCCTTATTTTTTCTTCTTCTTCTCTTATGATCCATCTCTTAGCTAATAGAACTTCATTTTCTAGGTGACTGATGTCTACACTTTCATCCTTATTATGTACGTGTCATATATGAGGGCTCTGGCTGAGTGCCCCCCTTTGCTGAGAAAATTGATTCCATATTCATTTGTAATTAGCAGCTTAATCAAATATCTTTCAGTTACTCTGGCTGACATGTTTTCATCGCAATGCAATGGGAGGAAATTAGTATAATTGTTTCATGACAAATTGAAATGAATCCTGGAATGGTTTTGGGATGCCCTTTCATACAGCATAATGCAACTAGTGCAGTTTGATACATTTCCATTTGCACTATAAGGCTGGGTAATACATTGAATATTCACAACATATTTGCAATGATTTTGCGATATTAAATTCTGCTGAATTGTGAATATTGCAATTTCATCACACTAGTTTCAAGATTTTTGCCTGAGAGCGTTTACTGCAGAGATATTAAATCAATGTCTCTGATTTAAACTTCAGTGGCAAAAAGGTTGAGTTAGTAAGTTTAGAGTTGGTAACTGCCCTTTTGACTGAACTGACTCAAAACTCTTCGTTTGCATCATCACTCAAAAATATTCATGAAAGTCTTGATTTATTCAAATGCTTTATACCACGGGGCTGTTGAATGCTTGATTCTGATTGGTTGATGGACGTTCTATTGAGTGTGCAATTATTTTTCAGTAAACACTAGGCTATGAAGTAGTTCCAGGTCTTGTTCGCACAACGGTTCCGTATCACTTCGCCAAATCATTTATAGGCTACAACAGCAAAATAACAATATACTCTAAAACAAACACATTGGTTAATTAAATCAAATAAGAATGACAAACAATGTCTAAAATATCCTAAATTAATTTCAATTTCTGTCAAAAAGCACCCTTGCACTCCCTCTTTTGCTCTCATCCACACCCCACACTCCACTGCGCGTTGTGGCCGCATTACCACCTCTGGATGTGCATTATTTTTCAATAATTCAACGGTCCATCATCAATTATTCTTTACTTAATTTGTAGGTGAAAGTTGCTGTTTATCACTGTGTAGAGATTTAGGGCTGGGCAATATATTGAATATTCACACAGTATAATTGGATGATTTTGCTAGCGATAAAAATTAAGGAATATCATGAATATTGCAATTTTAATGTGCATGTCATTTTGCCGCTACATTTTCTAAAAAGGTTTGTAATGAAGAACATTGTAAAATGTCAAATATGTATTTACAGGTGAAGTAGTAAATACAATAGAAATATATGACTATTGTGTAAAACAAATCTAATCCTCAAAATAATGATAATAATTCACTTTATTATTATAATAACTTGATTGGGTCCCACAATAACGATTCTGAGTGATGTTGTTTTTGCACACCCTGTTGATTCACAAAAACATATATGGGTAAATAATGCATTTTATTATTATCAGGGTATTTCCTGCATTGAAAAACCCTGCCAAAACAAAATTAATTATATTCAGCGCTTTATACGTGCTACATATGCTTCTCATCTGAAACATGCATTTGTGCAGTGTGTCTGCCTGGTTTTCATGAATATGCTCAGTGTGGCTTGACTCGCACGGGAACCATAGCGCAAGGTAGAGGTCTGCACGAGATGGATTTTTCAGGCCAGCTCCCATGAGATTCTGTCCCGCTCCTGCAAAAACATATTATATTTTGTCCCGCTCCTACCCGCAACTTTCACATTTTGTCCTGCTCCCACCCAAAAAAGAGTGGTACTTCCGCTGCATGGAGCACGAGGAAGAATTTGTATGACATAGCCACCAACCGTGCACCTGTAAATCCTTTGTTGCTCTTGCACAACAGACGAATGACACGAATAACATTCTGTACCTTAAAAACATAAAATACATTTTATTAACTTTTATTTTATTTTTAGATATTTATATTTTGTGAGAATCCCGTGAGTCATTTCTTTCTCCCGCTCCCTGTGCACACATCAGTGTCTTCCCGCCCACACCAGCACTCAGCAGTCAAAAACTTGTCCCATGCTGCACTCTGTTGTACCAGGTCCCATGGCAGTGCAGGTCTCTAACGCAAGGGATCTGCTCTGCTGGATTATTTTGACATGCACCAAAATAAAGTTTTTTCAAATACACATCACCTTTACTAAAACTGATCACAGTTTTACAGCAGTAACAGTGGAATTTTGACACAAATGTTGCAGTTTTATAATAAATATGCTAATCTATTTGGTGAAATCAATTTATTTATATTTTTACAACTGTGGCCATTGTAGTTAAAGTTTCTAAATGTGTTTAGGATACTATTTTTCATAAATGATTTTCAGCAAAATAATTTTAAAAATATTTTTCAAAAATAAATTCAGCAAGACTATAATATTCTGACTTTTACCATTAAAATAACACATTACTGAGCTGTATTTGTGCAAGTGAAAATGTTTGTTTCTTACTCCATTGTTTTCGTTTTATCAGGCTCCTAATAATTTAAGTAATCTCTTTAGGAATATCTGAAGGCAAACGAGGCCAGTTTATTTCCTAATATCAAACATCATTCGAACAGAACATACAGTATATTAGATGGGAGGAAAACTTTGTCCATAATTTGTTGATAAGTCTTGATGGTCCAGACCAGTCCAAACTCATGGGCTGTAACATTGGTGTCTGGAGTGGAAGAGGAAGAGAGGAGACACAGGAGTGTATTTTCTTTATTTATCACACATTATACATTTTGCACATATACAGTGAAATTCTTTTTTTCACATATCCCAGCTAAGCTGGGGTCAGAGTGCAGGGTCAGCCATGTTACAGCACCCCTGGAGCAGTTAGGGTCAAGGGCCTTGCTCAAGGGCCCAACAGTGGCATCTTGGTGGTGCTAGGGCTTGAACCCCCAACCTTCTGATCAGTAACCCAGAGCCTTAACCACTGAGCCACCACTGCCCTGGCACTGCCAAGATGCCACTGTTGGGCCCTTGAGCAAGGCCCTTGACCCTATCTGCTCCAGGGGTGCTGCATCATGGCTGACCCTGCACTCTGACCCCAGCCTAGCTGGGATATGTGAAAAAAAAAAATTCACTGTATATGTGCAAATGTATAATGTGTGATAAATAAAGAAAATTATTATTATTAAATTATGAGTGGAATCTTTAAATCCTTTAAAACAAGCTGGAGTGGAACAAATGCTGGAACAAACACTAAATCTTAACATCAAAAACTAAGCACAACGTAACACTTCAAGGACTGACAAAGGAGTGGGTAAAACTAGAGGATATTTATACAAAAGGAACTAATGAGGGAATGGAATACAGGTGAGGATAATAAGAAACAGATGGAAGTGATGAGGGCAGTGCACTATGGGAAATGAAGTCTGGGAGAAAACTTCAAAATAAGAGTCCTTTAAGAAGATGATGGAGACAGACTGTGACATTACCCCCCCCCCCCCCCTTTAAAAGGTGACTCCTGGCACCCAAAAACAGATGAGGGTAGGGTGCCGCAGAAGATGAAAGATCGAAGGAGGATGATCAGGAGGCCTAGGGGGCGGCTTCAGGGCTGGGAATGGATCAGGAGGCCTGGGAGGCGGCCATAGGGCTAGGACTAGGTCAGGAGGCGGAACCGCTGGGGAAGCGGGTGGAGCCATGGAAGAGACTGAGGGTGGAGCCAAGGGAGGTGAAGCCTTGGAAGGCGGAGCTGTGAGAGGCTCGAGGGGCAAAGCCGTAGAAGGCGAATCTGTAAGAGATGGACCAGGGAATGTGGAGCCATGGGAGGCTTGAGGGAAGAGTCTGTGGAAGGCTCGGGGCTGAGAGCCGTGGAATAGAGTACAGGCAAAGACTGGGGATCAACCTCCGTGGTCGAGAGCATGGGCAGAGACTGGGGAGGAGGAGTCCTTTTCCTTCTCTTCCGGCCAGCAGTGAGCATAGAAACAGGGACGGTTGAGGCTACAGGCACTGGGATGGTCGAGGCTACAGGCACTGGCTCTGGGACGGTCGAGGCTACAGGCACTGGCTCGCTAACTGTGGCAGGCATGGGCACTGGCTCGCTAACCGTGGTCGCTACCGCTGACTGAGGCAGGGAATCGACCACCAAAACCTGGAGAGGATGAGCCCCCCAAAAAAAGTATTTAGGGGAATAGAATGGAGAGGAGTTACCTTGGAGATAGGGGGCGTGGAAGGCACAGAGGGAGGAGTCGTGGAAGGCATAGAGCAAGCTGGGAGAGGAGTACCCGTGGCAATGGAATATAGCGAGGGATAATGGATGTTCAGTGTAGCTAATATATAATCCACTAGGGAAAGCGGGAACTGAGACTCGGAAATGACCTCTGTGGTTGTGGGCATGGACAGAGACTCGGGAATGACCTCCATGGTCATGCATATGGGCAGAGACTCAGGAACGACCTCTATGGTCGTGGACATGGGCGGAGACTCGGAGATGACCTCTGTGGTCGTGAACATGGGCAGAGACTTGGAAACGACTTCTGTGGTCGTGAACATAGGCTGAGACTTGGAGACGACCTCTGTGGTCTTGAACATGGGTAGAGACTTGGAAACAACCTCTGTGGTCATGAACATAGGCGGAGACTCAGAGACAACCTCTGTGGTCGTGAACATGGGCGGAGACTTGGAAACGACCTCTGTGGTTGTGAACATAGGCTGAGACTCGGAGACGACCTCTGTGAACATGAACATGGCCAGAGACTTGGAAACATAGGCTGAAACTTGGAAACAGAAGCCTTTCTCCTCCTCCTCCTCCAGGAGGCCGAAGTTGGCGGTGCAGGCTCTGGGATGGACAAGGTTGGCAATGCAGGTTTTGGGACGTACGAGGCTGGCAACCCAGGCTCTGGGACGGATGAAGCTTCCAGCTCATTGGCCGTGGCAGGCGTGGGCATTGACTCATAGGCCGTGGCAGGTGTGGGCATAGGCTCGTTGCCCGTGGCAGGCGTGGCCATCGGCTCGTTGGCCATGGCAGGCGTGGGCATCGGCTCGTTGGCCATGGCAGGCATGGCCGTCAGCTCGTTGGCCGTGGCAGGCGTGGGCGTTGGCTCGTTGGCCGTGGCAGGTGATGGCACTGACAATTTGTGGAAAAGGGTTTTATTGGCCCTACGCACCGATATCAGTGGCGGATAATTCAACTTGGAGACAAGGGCCATGAAGGCCTTTGAGCAATGAGTCACAGAAGGCTGGACTGTGGCATGGCGTGGAGCAGACTCAGACGTGGCTGTGACATGGCATGGAGCAGGCTGAGGCATGGCTGTGTCATGGCATGGAGCAGGCTGAGGCGTGGTTGTGACATGGCATGGAGCAGACTGAGACGTGGCTGTGACATGGCATGGAGCAGGCTGAGGTTTGACTGTGACATGGTATGGAGCAGGCTGAGGCATTGCTGTGACATGGCATGGAGCAGGTTGAGGTTTGGCTGTGATATGGCATGGAGCAGGCTGAAGCGTGGCTGTGACGTGGCATGGAGCAGACTCAGACATGGCTGTGACATTGCATTTTGCAGGCTGAGGTTTGACTGTGACATGGTATGGAGCAGGCTGAGGCATTGCTGTGACATGGCATGGAGCAGGCTGAGGTTTGGCTGTGACATGGTATGGAGTAGGCTGAAGCATGGCTGTAATAAAGCATGGAGCAGACTCAGGCATGGCTGTGACATGGTGTGGAGCAGACTCAGACGTGGCTGTGACATGGCGTGGGAAGGCTTCAGACGATGAAGACTTAGGATCCGGGATCGGGATTGAGAGAGGAGGCTCCCCCGAAGCAAGTGTTTCGAGAACTAGCTTCACATATACCTCCCACGTGTAGTCTCCGGAGTTTGGCAATTCCCTCCACTGGCGTGCTGTGAGTCCGATCCATTATATGGATTTCAAAGTGGCATCATCAAAACCAGTGTGGGTGGCAACAGTGGAAAAGAAATGGGAGTACTCCCTTATTGATAAGTCTGCCTAGCTTAATTGAACAAAGAATGCAGCTATATCCATGGTGCGGTGAATTGATCTAGCTGAGGCCGGGTGTGCCGCTGGGTTTGATGAAGGAGCTGAGCCCTCGGTGGTTAGTTGAAAAAAGCAGCTGAATCGGTTTTTGGTGAAGTCTTCTGTAATGATGAGTCAACAGAGTTGAGATCCAAGTGCAGCTTTTAATAACAATAAAAATAGTAATTCAAAAATAGTAAATCAGGCAGGGGTAAATCACCAGTAACAGTAATATCAAAGGCAGTCCAGAGGGGTATTCAATAAACAGGCAAGAGATCGGGGCAGGTGGCAGACAATCACAGGTTGTATCCAGGTAAAACAAGGCAGTAATAGTAGGCAGGCAGCAACGGATCAAAGACAGGGTAAACAGTCCAAGATAATTCACAGGTAATACAACAAACTAAGAAAACGCTCAGAAATGTCAGCCTGGGCACAACAAGACTTAACCATGAGAGAGAGTGAGTGTGAGTCTTAAATAGCTGAGTAGATTGGAAACAGGTGAACAGGTAATCATTGCCAGGTATGGAGATTATGGGAAATGGAGTCCAGAGAGTTAAAGTCAATCCCCAGGTGATGGAGCCCTCTGGTGGTGAGCGGGAGGAACAACAAAGGTGGAATTCATGACGCGTTCGATATCATATGAATTAGCCAAATTTAGAGAAGTCGTATGAATCCTTACAATTTCACCATGAGAGTGTGTAGGAATATAAATCAAAATTGTTCTCCCTTGTGTTTATTTAGTGAAAACTGTTGAAAACATGGCTTTATTATTGTTAACTAGATACTTGCTTCATGCCTTAAACATTTTGAAGCAATTTGGCTGATGGTTCCACTGATTAAAAAAAAAAAAAAAAAGCCATTTCAGAGCAAATACATATTTATCAAGATATACAGTATATTGAATATCTTCTTCCCATACAGAAATCTGATGGCAATAAATATAAAATACAATAAAAGTGCTGTCAAGTAAAAAGCTCTCAGAGGCAATTATATTTCAACAAAGGGGCAAGTAACTGCATCAGTGATGTCATTGGGAGGTCACTGTCCCGGCAGGTGTGATAGCGACGTGTAAAACAGCCGCATGCATTTTTAATTGGACTGTTTATAGACGGCTGACTCATGGCAGAGAGTACTTAAGTTGTGTCATGTTAGGTGCTGGCAGTATTTCAGGAGCAGGTCATGAGGATATAATTCATCAGGTGGTTTGATTAACACCTAGTGCATGCCCGACAAATAAAAAATACAGACTTATTGAGCTGTTAATAAGCCTGGCTGATTTAGAGACCCCGGGACACACTTGAGCATGACATGACCTGTGTTCAAGGACCAAGGTGGGATTCTGAATCACAGAGCAAATAATCACGAAATGGTGGCATGTAAACTGCCAAAGTGAAAGGAATGATGATTCTATACCATATATTTTCTAAGTCATATTTCCAAATTCAATACTTTTCAATTCCAGGATCTACTGATTTATCTGATTATGTTAAAATGTGTACCATCTGCCCTGTTGATAGAGGGCAAAAGAATATATTATTCTCAACCGCTCAAGGCAGTAGTAGTAATTTATGTGTACTTGGGTTCTATTTGAATCAATACCACACAAAACACTCATCTTGGCCAAGGAAAACCTCTTGTAATTGATATATGAAACCTCCTAACAAAGGTACATTAGCACATTAATTCCTTTTTCAATGTTTACTCTTGCTAACCCATCCATCAACAGTTATGATAAATTAATTTTCTACGGTGAGTAGAAAATTAATTTATCTTCACAGTGAGTTCATTTATCTCCAGCCTGTGTAAATAGCCTTTGATCACCTGGGAACTGAGCGTATACCCTCTCGGCCACAATGCAGCAGTAATGGGATTAAGAATGGGTTAGTGTTCACAAAATTCTGTGGGTCTTAATAATTTAAAGAATTAATTGCCTGGTACCAGAGCTTTTCATTTAGTAAGAGATGCTGTGGTAACATGAGTAGACAGTTTTTAAGTCAGATATTTCTTCTTTTCACATAATGAAACAGAAACCATTGTTCCCTATCTGTCACTCACTCGACGTTGGTGTCAATGTAGTGACACTAGGGGTCACCCTTGGGAGCCCGAGACACCTCTGGTCTTTGATAAAAGGCCAATGAAAATTGGTGAGTGGTATTTGCATGCCACTCCCCCGGACATACGGGTATAAAAGGAGCTGGTATGCAACCACTCATTCAGATTTTCCCTTCGGAGCTGAACGGTCATGCTCATTGAGCTGAATACTCCTGTTCATTCACCTCTGCTGGATCTGACAGCGCATTTCAGCTGCTTCTCCCTCCTCTGCACTGGTGCACTGCAGAGAACGCCCCTGGGCGCTTCGGCAGAAAAACTAGAGAGTATATTTTCTGAAAGAGCATTTTTCCCCTCTAAAAGAGTATAAATTTCTCTAAAAGAGTGCACACACAGAACGTCTTTTTAAAGACGCGTCTTTTTAAAGATGCTTTTCCAATTGTGTGTTATTCCTGGTTGTGCTCGTTATCTCTCGCCTTCTGATGGTCACGATCACTGTCTTTTGTGTCTGGGCACTGCTCACGCGGAGACAGCGTTCGTGGATGGTGATGTTCTCATTGCGAGAATATGTCCATGGCAACGTTGCGGTCGCGGCTCGCCTTTGTAAGAAAGCAAGCCACCCCAGAGGCTCCCGCCTCGGTCCTTTTACCCATGGGTATGAGGCCAGCGCGGCTAGCACTGGGGGCGATTTGGGGACCCCAATGGGACCGCCTCCGCCGGGTATCCCCCGCGGACCTCCCGTTCCCCAGCACGCTCGTCTGCCCCGATCGGGCTTCCGGGTGAGTCCACCGGCTCGTCTCACGGCGAGTTTGACCTCTTATTCGGAGCCCGCGAAAGTGATGAGCTCTCGAGCACAGCATCGGAGAGCGGGCTCGTCCAGTCGGAAGCCTCAGCTGGGCTACTCCCTTCGGGGTCCATTGCCCAGTCACAGGCTGACGCGGAGATGACGATATGCTTTCCCGGGCAGCCGCGAGCGTCGGTTAGAGTGGATTTCACTGCTCTTCCCTGAACCCTCGCGGCTCAGTGATTGGAAGCCACACCCAGCCCCCGTTCCTTTCTTCCCGGAAGTGCATGAAGAACTGACAAGGTCGCAGGAGGCACTTTTTACTGCCCGGTCCCGATCTTTTCATCTTCCCCGCCCTCACTACCATCGATGGTGGGGCGGCCAAGGGCTATTCAGCAATCTCCCGGTGGATAAAGGCGCTCGCGGTGCACCTATGCCCGCAGAGCGCCGCCACCTGGCGCGGGTGCCCAAAGCCCCCATCCAAGGCCTGTAGGTTTACGTTGTCTCTGACGGCCAAGGCCTACGGTGCCTCTGGACAAGCCGCCTCTGCCCTGCACGCCATGGCTCTCCTGCAAGTCCGCCAAGGCGCTAAAGGAACTGCACGAGGGTAGTTCCGCCCCGGGATTGATGCAGGAACTGCGCTCGGTGACCGACCTCGTTCTCCAAGCGACGGAGGTCATGGCGCGGTTTCTCAGGCGGACGATGGACACACTAGTGGTCCAGGAGCGCCACCTTTGGCAAAACCTGGTCGAGATTGGTGAGGCCGACAAGACACGATTCCTTGCTGCCCCCATTTCACAGGCGAGCCCATTCGGCGACACCGTCGAGGACTTTGCCCAGCAGTTCTCGATGGTAGAGCAGTAGATGGATGCTAGCCGGCATATCCTGCCCCGGCATGGCTCAAGATCCTGCACCCCATCTACTCATCGCCAAGGGCATCCCCCTGCGGTGACTGCACTGGCACCGTTGCAGCCCGCCCCTTCGGCCTGGCCCCGGCGTGGAGCCCACGGCAGGAAGCAGATGCCACCCGTCTCGCGGCCGCCCAGAACCCATGAAAGGCTTCAAAGTGCCCTTGAGACGGGCGATCCAGGGACAACGAAACCCGCTGCTCTGGAGCTGATAAGCAGAAGGAGCCAGATAAGTGCTTCGATGTCCTTAGACTCAGCACAGCCACGAAGTGGTGTGGCACCTTGAGCTCCGCCCCGCCGCGAGGCCCCACCTGCCAGTATGTCCGATGACGTTGTCCCTTTGGTCCCCCTTGCGCGGAACTTGGACACATGGCGTGTGCTTTCCAATCCGTCACGAGGGCTGGTCCGGACCGTCCGACTCGGCTGCGCGATTCACTTCGCCGGGCATCCGCCCAGGTTCAGCAGTGTCCACTTCACCTTGGTGAAAGACGAAAACGCTGCTACCTTGCGTGGAGATCGCTACCCTCCTACCGAAGGGCGCGATAGAACCTGTCCCTCCAGCCGAGATGAAGAAGGGGTTTTTCAGCCCCTACTTCATCGTACCGAAAAAAGGCGGTAGGAGGCCAATCTTGGACCTGTGCGTTCTGAACTAGGCTTTACACAGACTCCGTTCAAGATGCTAACGCAAAAACGCATTCTGGTGAGCGTCCGGCATCAAGATTGGTTCGTGGCGGTAGACCTGAAGGATGCGTACTTCCACGCCTCGATCCTTCCTCGACACAGACCCTTACTGCGGTTCGCGTTCGAGGGTCAGGCGTATCAGTACAAAGTCCTCCCTTTCGGCCTGTCCCTGTCACCTTGCGTCTTTTACGAAGGTCACAGAGGCTGCCCTTGCCCCGTTAAGGGAGGTGGGCATTCGCATTCTCAACTATCTTGACGACTGGCTAGTCCTAGCTCACTCTCGAGACGTGTTATGCGCACACAGGGACCTGGTGCTCTCACACCTCAGCCAACTAGGGCTTCGGGTCAACTGGGAAAAGAGCAAGCTCCTCCCGGTTCAGAGCATCTCTTTTCTCGGTTTGGAGTTGGACTCAGTCTCCTTGATGGCGCGCCTTATGAACGAGCACGCCCAGTCGGTGCTGGCCTGTTTGAAGGCGTTCAAACAGGGAACAGCGGTTCCACTGAAACTTTTTCAGAGGCTCCTGGGGCATATGGCATCCTCGGCGGTGGCCACCCCGCTCGGGTTGATGCATATGAGACCGCTTCAGCACTGGCTCCAGACTCGAGTCCCGAGACGGCCATGGCGCCACAGGACACACCGCCTGGCCATTACGTTGGTCTGTCACCGTCTTTTCAGCCCTTGGACCGACCTCTCATTCCTACGGGCAAGTGTTCCTCTAGAACTGGTCCCCAGGCACGTCGTGGTCACGACAGATGCCTACAAAATGGGCTGGGGCACTGTTTGCAACGGGCACGCAGCCGCCGGCCTCTGGACGGGTCTGCAACTGCATTGGCACATCAACTGCCTCGAGATGTTTGCAATTCTGCTCACCCTGCGGAGGTTTCGGCCGTTGATCCAGGGCAAGCACGTGTTAGTTCAGACAGACAACACGACAACGGTAGCATATGTCAACCGCCAAGGTGGTTTGCGCTCTCGTTGTATGTCACAACTCGCCCGCCGTCTCCTCCTCTGGAGTAAGCAGCACTTCAAGTCACTGCAAGCCACTCACATCCCGGGCAACCTCAACACTACAGCGGACGCGCTGTCACAACAGGTTACCCTCAGAGGAGAGTGGAGACTCCACCTTCAGGTGGTCCAGCTGGTTTGGAGTCGATTCGACAGGCACAGGTACACCTGTTCGCCTCCCAAGAATCCTCCCCACTGCCTGCTCTGGTACGCCCTGACCGAGGCCCCCTCGGCATAGACGCGCTGGCACACAGCTGGCCCCCTGGCATTCACAAATATGCGTTTCCCCCAGTGAGCCTGCTTACACAGACCCTGTGCAAGGTCAGGGAGGACGAGGAGCAGGTCATCCTGGTAGCACCCTACTGGCCCACCCAGACATGGTGCTCGGACCTTATGCTCCTCGCGACAGCTCCCCCTGGCAAATTCCCCTGAGGAAGGACCTTCTTTCTCAGGGAAGGGGCACCATCTGGCACCCGCGCCCAGACCTCTGGAATCTCCATGTCTGGCCCCTGGACGGGACGCGGAAGACCTAAGCTGTCTCCCACCTGTGGTGGTAGACACGATCACTCAGGCTAGGGCCCCCTCTACGAGGCGCCTGTATGCCTTTTAAGTGGTGTCTGTTCGCTAAGTGGTGTTCTTCCTGTCGGGAAGACCCCCAGAGATGCGCAGTCGGATCAGTGCTTTCCTTCCTGCAAGAGAGGTTGGAAGGGAGACTTTCCCCTTCCTCCTTGAAGGTGTACGACAGTAAGTCCTTAGGGAAGCACGATCTGATCATCAGGTTCCTAAGAGGCACCAGGAGGCTGAATCCCTCCAGACCGCGCCTTGTTCCCTCATCGGACCTCTGTAGTTCTTCAGGGTCTACAGAGAGTCCCCTTTGAGCCTTTGCAGTCAGCTGAGCTTAAGGCACTCTCCTTGAAGACTGCCCTCCTGACTGTGCTCACTTCCATCAAGAGGGTAGGTGACCTGCGAGCGTTCTCTGTCAGCGAAACGTGCCTGGAGTTCAGTCCAGGTTACTCTCACGTGATCCTGAGACCCTGACCGGGCTATGTGCCCAAGGTTTCCACCACCCCTTTAGGTACTAGGAGGAGGCAGATCCAGCCCTGTCGTCGCTGTGTCCGGTGCGTGCATGCACCGGACACAGCGTGTGTCTCCAAGCAGAGGATTGCCCACTGGCTCATTGACGCCATAACTATGGCATATCTCGCCCAAAACATGCCGCCCCCGGTAGGGCTACGAGCCCATTCTACCCATGGTGTAGCGCCTTCTTGGGCCCTGGCCAGAGGTGCCTCTCTACCAGACATTTGCAGAGCAGCGGGCTGGGCGACACCCCACACCTTTGCAAGATTCTACAACCTCCGGGTGGAACCGGTTTCATCCCAGGTAGTGGCATGCAATACAAGTGGATAAGCCTGGGATAGCCGGCCGGGTGTATCGCTTGCATATAGCGCCTTCCACCTCCTTTTGAGCTGAAGATGTGCACCATTAATTCCCAGTAGTGTTCACAAAATTTGTTCCCTGGTTGACTTCCTCCGAGCCCTGTGGCAGTCGAATTTTCGGAGAGACTCACTGCCAGCCCAGTACACACGCTAACTAAGTTCCCTGTAAGGCTAAACCCCATGCAATATATATCCTCCGCTAGTTCGTTTCCCTGCTGGCAAACTGTGTCTTCCTTGGGCAGAGCCCCCCTGCCCCAGTCTCCATGTTTGTAGTAACTCCTCCCCCATTGGGCAGGATCTACCTTGAAGGCTCTCCACATGGTTGGAAAGACCATGTGACGTATTTTTCCACTTAAATATCCCCCCCTCTCTTTGGGCGAGGTGTGGTCTCCGCGGTGTCTTCCCCTTGGGAGGGACACCCCCCGACTAGACCTGACGGCCCAGTCGGATAATCCCCCTTCTTTTTTAGGGAGTGGAAAAAGAGAAGGGGAAAAGAGGCCACGACTGGGTTAAGCATGTCTCTATCTTTGGGTAGTCAACTTGTCCCCAAAAATGGCCGTTCGACACTCATAACTGTGTCAGAGGAGGTTACGTTTTTTACCTGGTGTGCTGGCTATGAGGCACACAGCAAGTCTGCCCACCACACACTGCCAGATCACGTAACACAGTTCAGCCTTGTGGCGTTTTGTATAGGGACCCCTAGTGTCACTACATCGACACCAACGTCGAGTGAGTGACAGATAGGGAACGTCATGGTTACTGGTGTAACCTCCGTTCCCTGATGGAGGGAACGAGACGTTGGTCCCTCCTGCCACAACGCTGAACTACCCGCTGAAATGGCCGGACCTTATTTCGGCTCCTCAGCATAAAACCTGAATGAGTGGTTGCATACAGCTCCTTTTATACCCGTATGTCCGGGGGAGTGGCATGCAAATACCACTCGCCAATTTTCATTGGCCTTTTATCAAAGACCAGAGGTGTCTCGGGCTCCCAAGAGTGACCCCTAGTGTCACTACATCTACACCAACGTCTCGTTCCCTCCATCAGGGAACGGAGGTTACACCAGTAACCATGATGGTTTCAGTAAACCAGAACATTTTGTGTCTGTTGCAGTCCACAATAACCCAGCTGGGACCTTGCATGCTTTTAAGAGAAATATGTAGGGGTGCATTATATGCTTTTGGGACTGTAGATCATTTTTATCTGAACTGATTCCCTGCAAAGGTCTTTTAGTAAACTTATTTTGCAATATATTTTTGCCATATTCCCTGGGAATTGCAGGTGCGTTAAAGTTTCAGTAGGTTTAAGGGCTGAAGGACTTATTCATCTTTTTTTCTTTCTCAAAGGGGGCATATTTTTCAGTAGCCACATTTAAGTAGGGATCGACTGATATGTTTTTTTCAGGGCCCATACCGATAACGATTATTAGTAATCAAGGAGGCCGATAACCGATATTTGGGGCCGATACACATTTGCAGTAAAAATAAAATTTTTGTGTCAAAATTTACACTAACACAAACTCCAACACAAAATGTCATAAGGTCTCGACATTTCTATCCCACCAAAGGTCCGGACAATAATAATGTTTTATTTCATAGCCATTCTGACTAATGACAATATGTAAGAAATGCACATTTTTTGGAATAGTTATTATACATTTCCATGTTGGCAGCAATAGTACTTTATAAAATGAGAAAAAACTAAATAGTAAATCATAAATCAACAGTCAAAAAGTCTCTTAAGACCTGGGCAAGAATGAGGACATTGTGGCCCAAAGACAACCAAATTAGTGGACTATGGGGGATCTTCAACCATTTATATATACATAGGAACGATACTGTAAAAGTCTGAACTATTTTTATACTTTCCTCAGAATGCAAATCTACCAAAAACAAACAAAAAATGTACATCTAAATAGTGCAGTTTAGAAATACTGTTTGCTATAGTTAACTTAAGTATAAATGGGCTGACTATCAAATAATGGAAATGTAAGCAGAGAACTTGTAATTCCAAAGTTTTGGTTGTCTTTCTTGCCATCCATGCCAGAGATGATGTTATCTCTGATTAATTTTCACAAAATGTAAACAAAAATTTGTTTATTATCTAAGCATGTTGATTAAATAAGCTAATTTTAGGCCAAATTTTGTTTTTTGTTTTTTCTAGTCTAAAGGCACTCTGGAACCACAATAAATTGTCCTGTCACAAACCTTGCTTAGCTGAACCGTCGGAGTCATATCAGACACATGAAGATTGTTTCTGCTTCATTTTCTGCAGTGTATTTTTGCGAAAGATGCTGGTATCCATCTGCGTTCCTGCTAACTGTATATCTCTGCTACTGTCTACTGTCGTTAAGATAACTGTGTCTGCAGCTCTACTATGCGGCGCCATATGTCACAGGCCGGTGGAAAGAGGCAATGTGTGCGGAGTGCGAAAGGGCATTAATGAAGCGTGTTCGGTACTAGAGAAAAATATTCAAGGATATAGCACTGAAAAATCAGTGCTTTCTATGCCCCGGAGCACTTGCGATGTACACTGCTCCGTTGTTTTGTCACACTGAAAACCTAAAGTGTAGAAATGGTGAGATAACGTAACCTTTGTCATGATGTCTCGCGGTCTGGATGGAGAAAATCTGGGGTCCGGACCTGCTAATTGGAACAGAGTATTGTGATGTTAATTGCAATTTCTGTATCTGCATTCTTAGCTTTGAAAACAGCTTGTCCTCTCAGTGATGCATATTTATCTCGCTGCTTTTCTCTTTCCCACCTCTCCCCACAAATACGGAGTACAGTGTTGATTGGCCATTTACTCATGACATATATCTAATCCGATAATACTGTGGGCGAGACATTGAGCCAGCCTACAAGCAGTAACCTATCAGAGAGAGGCGGTGGCATCAGAGCCAACGGAGCGCATTTAAAAGTTTATCGGCAATCTGATCAGACAAAATAAAGATTCCGATAATTAGAAAAGTATATCGTATCCAATTATCGGCCTGGCCACTACATTTAAGCTGTTTGTGTTTGTTTACAGGAGAAAGAAATCTAGACCATATTAAACTGTACACAGAAAATCCAGTGCAGCCTTTTCTGTTATTTCATCTAAGTAAAAGTGTTTACTTATCTCATAAGTGTTCTTATGCCTAGTAAATTAAAGTTTAAAAACTCCAAAGCAAAGACAGAAGTATGTCCCTATGCACTCTGAAGAGATTTTTTCTGTTTTCCACAGGGAATCGAATTTGAGAAAGATTGCTCTGCTTGTTTGAACATCCCAACCAACCCAAAATGGTAGCATTGTCTCATTCAATGGCATGAGTTCGGAGCAGAACTATCTGTTTGTCTCACTAATAGAAGACAGTGGAGTGCTCAAGAAACCTGTTTAAAAATAGTCATTATTTTTACAATTCTGTTTGGTGATGGTGCAGAAACCAGACACTTAACCTTTAAATGATTCCTCTAAAAGAAAGTTTGGCCAATCAAACTAAAAAGACTGCTGCACATTCTCTTAAAACTTTTCCTAAATACAATGACTACACAAATAGCCATCACCATCTTCTTCTTCACAAACTTCAAACAACCATTCATTTGAAAGCTTAGAAACACAGATGGTGTGGTGATGGTGGATGTTATCAAATGGGTGGCAAAACAAATTATGGCATTTTTTTGCTGTACAATTCAACACTATAGATTTATCAAGAGCACTCCAGCTGTTAGATCGTTAGCAAACAAGTTCAGGGCTTGCACAAATTATCATAATTGAAACATATACTTAATTGGAATACAAATCGTGACTCAATGATGAAAATAGACCTCTTAATGGTTAAAATAATAGGTTAAGTAATTCCTCAACTTCTGGTGAGTGATATTTCTCATCAAAGTTTACAGCACATGGTTTTGTCGATCAAGGTATCTCTATTCAAAGGATTTGTTTGCTCTACATAAGATAAAATGCCCACCCTAAAATACATTTAGAAAATAGATAGTTCCGATCCTGAATGTTGATTAGCCAAAACAGCATTCCTGCAGTGCTAAAATACACAATATCTAAAAAACAACTACGACATAAAACACCTGTTCAACATATCACTGCGCAGCACCCACAGTGGTTGCACTGCAATATTCAGTTCAAGAATTTTATGAATTATGTAACCAGTGTACAAAAGCAATAAGGCACTCAAGGCTGTGCGTCATGTCTAACAAAGCCCTGACTATTTTCACAATATAGCATGTGCCTTATTGCTTATTTATACTGTACATACACAAACCAATAAAAAAAAAAAAAATTATATAAGGCTACCATTTAAGTTCAGCATATTCCAAAAACAACAACAACAACAACATTTATTACTCTGCATGGAGGGGATGATGAGCATAATAATCAACATAATTATTATTACCATAATCGTGTTCATTTCATTAAAAGGAAGCTCATTGAGGATTCTGAAGTTATTATTCACTGATGACAATCTCTGAAAATAACAAAATATAGACATTTAGAGCACTTTCCCATTTAGAGTGCAACATTCCCTTTTCATCCTGTCTGGATAATTGATCCTCAGTGCATTCTTTCTGAAAGAAAATTAGATCTAAGGAAAAGGCCCTAAATTGGCTTTAAAGGCATGAAATAGGGGTTTAGAGAGATAAAAATGCTGCTTTCAAATATCCTTTGACTTTCAAAATGAAACACTAGGACCATTAATGCCTCTTTTCCACTAAAAAAAGAGTTAGTCAAACAAGATCTGCCACCAATCCTCTCAAACAAGAAGCTCTGAAATGTATGTGCTTTCTCCAAGATTGGGGAAAACACAGTTCACACTTTACTTTAACACACAAGATATACTGTATATACATACACAAACACACTTTTAAATAAATCCTATAAGACTACAATTTAAGTTCAACATATTCCAAAAACAACAACAACAATATTTATTACTCTGCATGGAGGGGATGATGAGCATGATAATCAACATAATTACTATGACCATAATCTTGTTCATTTCATTCAAAGGAAGCTCATTGAGGATTCTGAAGTTATTATTCACTGATGACAATCTCTGAAAATAACAAAATATAGACATTTAGAGCACTTTCCCATTTAGAGTGCAACATTCCCTCTTCATCCTGTCTGGATAATTGATCCTCAGTGCATTCTTTCTGAAAGAAAATTAGATCTAAGGAAAAGGCCCTAAATTGGCTTTAAAGGCATTAAATTGTGGTTTAGGGAGATAAAAAATACTCCTTTCATAATATCCTTTGACTTCCAAAATAAAACATTAGGACCATTAATTCCTCTTTTCCACAAAAAAAAAAAAAAAAAAAAGTCGTCCAAACAAGATTTGCCACCAATCCCCTCAAACGAGAAGCTCAGAAATTGATTTGCTTCCTCCAAGATTGGGGAAAACTAAGGCACAGTTCACACTTTACTTTAAAACACAAGATATATTACACAATAGAGAATAAAAATTGGAACAGAGGTGTCTCTAGAGGTTTACTCTAAAGTTGACTTTATCATTTCCAAGGAGGAGGAAAAGAGGGGTCTTAAAACTATAGAATACAAATGAGATACACAAACTTCAATGTCAAAGTGATGTTATTAATGCCTTGCACAAATGTATCTCTTAGACTTTAAGTATCCTATTAACAAAATCAGATCTGAACTGTGCAAACCAGATCATTAGAAATTCTGATGAATCATTTTGATTTGAAATTTACTTATTTCAATTAACACAACACATACCCTTAACCTACAAATCATAAAGAGAAGTTCATAGTAGATTTCCCCCATAGATTACATACATAAATAATTAGTTTAATGCGTATTGTAAATATTTTCTAAACTTCTATATATAAAAACATGGTTTTGTCAACAATATTTTAAAAATCATGCATTTTTTAATGTTTTAGAAAGTATTTTAACACTACATCACAGTACATATAGTGAAGGCAGACCACACAGTATGGGCTGCAGAAGTCCAGAGCCCCACATTGAGAACGTCTCTAATATCATGAGACAACTGCTGTGCGCTCCGGTGGTGCTCAGCATGGAGCCACGTTCATTGTGAAATGCTGAAAGGCCCAGAATCCTGGACATGACCTGCATACAGTATACCTATCTCTCACTGAGCTTTAAAGGTTCACCCAAAAATGAAAATTCTCTCATCATTTACACTCCCTTATGCCATCCTGTATGTGTATGACTTTCTTTCTTCAGCTTTAGAAATATTTCTCAGCTCTTTTGCTCCATACAATGCAAGTGAATGGTTGCCAATATTTTGAAGCTCCAAAAATCACATAGGTCGGCATAAACGTAATCCATATGACTCCAGTGGGACCTGAGATGCAAATTAGCATGTGCTATAATCTCTATGTACAATGCAATTTTTTTTTTTTTTTTTTTTGCTGAAATTGTGTTTGTCCCTATACAAATAAATAAATAATAAAAACATAAATCAATAGTCAAGTATACAATAGGTAAAGCTGAGATGCAGGGGGATATGGACATATCTTTTATTCAGAAAATAAACTATTGTTCATGGAAATGAACATGAACAGCATATATTTAATTTAAACAATAATATCAATAATGTTATAATGTACACATTCAACATATTTATTTATTCTGTTCCTGAGCAATTTTGAGTTGAAGCTACCTTTTAAAGATAGTTACTACACTACAAGCTATTAAAAAATGACCTAACTACACTGAAGTATTATCTTTATTATTAAATATAATTATCAGTATTAAACAACATTTGAACAGATACACCAGTGTGTAAATAAATGTAAACACATTCATGTAAATAAATTAATTGAAAACAGTGGTGAACAGCAGCATTTAACTAGATAGCAACAAATATAACTTGAATTAATGCGTAGGGTATTCTGCGTGAAACACAAATCCTTTAATATGGTTCATGTACATGAATCCTCCAAACAAACTATTCACTCGAATGAATCGAACTCCCCAGTTCTTTCTATGAGAGGGAGTGGGCAGTTTAGGAATGCTTTATATACATGAATCATCCAAATGAACTGATTCACTGCAATGAATCAGACTTTCTAAAGATTCATATGAAAGAGCCTTTTAAGAGAGCACATTCAATCAGTGTTCTTGAATAGTGTACACATAAACAAATGGTCATATGGGTGAAAGCGTGTCAGGAAAATTTTGTGAATGGAATTTATTTTTCCAGGACAGATGGCCAAAACTGGAACGAGCCTGGGAAAACATGGATGGGTGGTAACTCAACATAAGCGGTCTTTAAAGCACACACAGATATATGCACACATGTGAGAGTTTGAAAGCAGCCAAGAAACAGCGAGCGGGTACAAAATTGAGTCGATACAGCACCCAGTTTTCCATTCATCACACTATATTTGTAACACAGTTTTTGTTCCTGGGTAGTAAGTGTTATTTGCTAATTGCTTATGCCTCAAAAGTATAGAAGATGGCTATTATTCCCCACAAACTTTGCTTTTGTGACCAGGACAGTGATATTTTGAAAATGACCTATTTCCAATGAGAAAACGGGCAAATTTGAGTCTTTTTGTTCACGTAAAGTCAGAAAAAAACAACATATGAATCCAAATGAACATGTATTCATACTAATGTAATACAAAAATGACTACAAAAGATTTAGAAGTGAGTAGTTTTTCGAGAGAATTATGATTATACTGGAAGTCCCCAAATGTAGTCTCTCATCATGTTCTCGTTATACTGTCCTTGGTAGCGGTGTTCAAAATCCAAAATATCCTGATGGAAGCACTTGCCTTGCTCCTCCGAGTATTGAATTTATTAAGATGAGCATCAAGGATATGGACTTTGAGGGACATCCTACATCCCATTGTGCCATAGTTCTTCACCAGAGTCTCAACCAGCTCCACATAGTTTTCGGCCTTGTGATTTCCCTGGAAGCCCCAAACCACTGCGACAAAGCTGTTCCAAGCCGCTTTCTCCTTACTAGTGAGCTTCTTGGGGAATTCATTGCACTCCAGGATCTTCTTCATCTGTGGTCCGACGAAGACACCGGCTTTGACCTTTGCCTCAGACAGCTTAGGGAATAAGTCTTGAAGGTACTTGAAGGCTTCCAACTCCTTATCTAGAGCTCTGACAAATTGTTTCATAAGGCCCAATTTGATGTGCAGTGGTGGCATCAGCACCTTCCGGGGGTCCACCAGTGGCTCCCACCTGACGTTGTTCCTCCCCACAGAGAACTCGGTCCGCTGTGACCAGTCCCACCTGTGTAGTGCTCCTTGGTGTCCCTGCTGTCCCAAAGGCAAAGATAGCAGGGAAACTTGGTAAAACCGCCTTGGAGACTGTAACACAACTTCATAGCAGAAGGGAAGAGAACACAGGGAAGCGGGTTTTCCAGGCTCAGGTAAGATTTTTAATCAGCCATTTCAATGCTTTACAACTTCACAAACTCATCAACTTCACAGGCACGTAGTCACTTAAACACATCAGCTTCACAGGCACGTAGTTAGTTAGACACATCAGCTTCACAAACACAACAGATTAAATGCAACAGCTTCAGGAGCACCATGGCCTTCCTTGTTCCAGACTCTCTCTCTCTCCTCTGCTGGTGGCGTGGCTGCTTATATGCTACTCTTTCCATGCTCAATGGAATTAGAGACAGGTGTTAAACATAATCTAGCTCAGGTGCAAGCGCTCTTACCGCTTTCTCTCTCTCTGGATGGATGCTTGACAACGCCCCCACTGCCACATATCCCCACCGCCCGACTCAGGCCGGGGAGACATCTGGCCTGTCTACCATTCCCCCCCCCCATTCCTGGAAAGGAAGTCGGCGACAGCCATCTGCGCTCCCGGTCTGTGGACTATCTTGAATTAAATGGCTGAAGAGCCAGATACCAATGGGTGATCCGCGCATTGATATCTTTCATGCGGTGGAGCCATTGGAGTGGGGCATGATCCAAACAGAGGGTGAAGGCCCGCCCCAACAGGTAGTACCAGAGAGTGAGGACCACCCACTTGATGGCGAGACACTCCTTTTCTACGGTGCTGTACTTAGTCTCCCTCAGCGAGAGCTTGTGGCTAATATACAGCACTGGGCACTCCTCCCCCTCCACCACCTGCAAGAGTACGGCCCCCAGCCCTCTGTCTGAAGTGTCCGTCTGCAAGACAAAAGGGAGAGAGAAATCGGGTGAATGTAAAAGCGGCCTCCCGCAAAGCATGGCTTTAACCTGTGTAAACGCCTGTTGACACTGCTCTGTCCACTGGACAGGGTCTGGAGCTCCCTTTATAATGAGATCAGTCAGTGGGCTGGTGACATCCGAATAATTAGGCACGAATCTCCTATAATAGCCAGGCAGCCCCAGGAACTGTCTCACCCCCTTTTTGGTCTTGGGCCTCAGGCAGGTCGCAATCAATTTGGGGACACACCTGCCCATGGCCCAAGTGGAACCCCAGATACCGTACCTCCACCCGCCCAATCATGCACTTCTTGGGGTTTGCTGTGAGTCCCGCTCGTTGCAGCGATCGCAGAACCGCCCTCTGCTGCATGTGCCGCTGCCAATCATTGCTGTAAATGATGGTGTCATCTAAATAGGCAGTGGCGTAAGCTGAATGCGGTCTGTGGATTCGGTCCATGAGACGCTGAAACGTAGCCGGAGCTCCAAACAAACCGAACGGAAGTGTCACAAATTGGTGTAATCCAAACGGTGTGGAGAAGGCTGTTTTTTTCATGGGAAATTGGTGTCAAGGGGATCTGCCAATAACCCTTTGTTAAATCCAGTGTTGAATAAAATCGAGCAGTGCCCAACCGATCGAGCAACTCATCAACGCGAGGCATTGGGTATGTGTCAAATTTAGACACCATGTTGATTTTTCTATAATCCACACAGAACCGTACAGACCCGTCGCTCTTAGGAACTATAACAACCAGGCTGGACCAATCGCTGTGGGATTCCTCTATTACCCCCATATCGAGCATTGCATCCAATTCTTCCTGGACAATTTTCTTTTTGTGTTCGGGCAATCGGTAGGAAAGGCTACGTACCACCACCCCCGGCTCAGTCTCAATGTGGTGCTAGATGAGGTTCGTATGACCTGGTAGAGGGGAAAACACGTCTGCAAACTCCTGTTGCAACTTGGCAACCTCTGCAAGTTTATACGGTGAGAGGTGGTCTCCGCAAGTGACCGGGTCAAATGATTGTGTTTTGTATTCACCTCCAGCCCGACCTCCGCCCTCTCTGGAACTACCGTAGCCAATGTCACAGGAACTGCCTCCCTCCACAATTTCAGGAGGTTGAGGTGATAAATTTGATGTGTGCCCCCTCTATCAGTTCACTTTACCTCATAATCGAGATCCCCCACTCATCGTGTGACCTCAAAGGGTCCTTGCCACTTGGCGAGTAAGTTGGAGCTCAATGTGGGGAATAATATGAGTACCTTATCTCCCGGTGCAAATTCCCACAGCCGAGTTCCCCTGTCATACAGTCGGCTCTGTCATTCTTGAGCTTGGAGCAAATTCTCCTGTGTTCGTTTCCCCAGAGAGTGGAGTTTTGCTCTAAGATCAAGAATGTATTGAATTTCATTCTTACTGTTTGAAGGTCCCTCCTCCCAAGCTTTGTGTATGACATCAAGCACGAAGCGTGAACGCCACCCATACAGCAGCTTGAATGGGGAAAACCCAGTGGAGGCTTGCGGGACCTCTCGTACTGCGAATAAAAGGGGATCGAGCCATTTGTCCCAATTTATAGCATCCTCGTGCACGAACTTATGAATCATGTTCTTAAAGGTTTTATTAAATTGCTCCACCAGGCCATCCGTCTGTGGATGGTAAACGCTGGTGCGGATTGATTTAATGCCCAATAATTCGTAAAGCTCGCGTAGAGTCCGTGACATAAAGTTTGTGCCCTGATCGGTGAGGATATCTTTCGGAATCCCCACCCGGGAGATTATTTTGAAGAGTGCCTCCGCAACACTGCATGCTGAGATGTTGCGCAGGGGCACTGCTTCAGGATATCGCGTTGCATAGTCTACTAGGACTAATACAAAGCGATGTCCGCGTGCTGACCGCTCAAATGGCCCGACAAGGTCCATGCCAATTCTCTCGAAGGGGCCCTCGATCAGTGGAAGGGGGCGTAATGGCGCTTTTGTGGTGGCTGGTGGATTCAGCAACTGATATTCGCTGCATGCCGCACACCAACTGTGAACATCACCACCAATGCCCGGCCAGTGAAAACGGGCTATTAGTCGGTTCAGTGTTTTTCTTTCCCCTAAGTGGCCCATCATCGGATTATAATGAGCCGCCTGGAACACCATTTCCCAGCAGCTCTGCGGTATTAAGAGCTGGGTTGTATCTTCCTTTGTTTGAGCATCCTGCGTCACTCTATACAACCGCTCGTTTATAATCGTGAAATAGGGATATGAAAGTGCGACATTCGGCTGGAGTTGTTGACCATCGATCACTCTCACTTGGTCGAAGGCGTGCTTGAGGGTTTCGTCTCACGACTGCTCCAAAGGGAAATCCTTCGGGAAATCCTCTGAGGATGGGCAGAGCTGACGAAGACGGCCCCGGCTCCGCCTCCCCTGCCAGAGCATCGCACATTTCACATCTCATCGCTTTTGTGCAGGACCAATCCGCACATATTCCTTTTAACACATTTCTGAATTCAGGCCAATTAGTCCCCAAAATCAGCAGATGGGTGAGGCGGGAACTAACCGCGGCCTCCACTCTATGTTTTTTCCCCCAAATTTTATCACAAATGTCACCACGGGGTAATTGTAAATATCCCCATGCACACACTTCACCCTCACCCTTTTGGTCGTGCCCAAAGCCTCACGTTGAACCAAGCGTTGGTGGATAGTGGTTTGATTACAACCCGTGTCCACCAATGCTTGGTGAGTACCCCCTTTGACTCTTACCGGTATCCGGTATGCTCCGGCCTGATCGGGGGCAGCCTGCGGAGTGTCGGGGTTCTGGACCACCATCCCCAACTCCATCACAGGGCATTGATCCCCGCAACTCCAGCAGGCCGGCCCAGGTGCCACGCCCGCACCTGCATCGGCAGACACTTCCACCAGAGGGGGAGAGCGGCGGAGCACTGTCGATGTTAGGGGTGGTGCAAACCCCCACGTGCAGGGAACTGGCTTCAGCAGCGGGACTCCTCACCTCCACGGGGCAGGAACGGGCTCTGGGGAGAGAGCAGAGTGAGAGAGAAGAGGGGAGGGGGAAGAGAATGGGGGAAACATAGAGGGAGGGGAGAGAGAGTTGGAGGGCTCTTCCACCCCTCGGGTACGCCATCATATGGTCCTCCGCCAATTGGACTGCTTCCTCTAGCGACGCCAGTTGGTGACACTGGACCCATTCTGCCATCCTCTCCAGTAGCCGAAGGATCAGCTGCTCCAGCGCCACCTGGTCGATAATTCCCTCGATGCCACAGTCCCCCGCCAGCAGCCATTTTCGGCAGGCATCTCAAAGTCGTTGGGAGAAGGCAAACAGGTGGCCGGACTTTTCCAATTCCATGGACCAGAAGAGTTGCTGGTACTGTTCTGGACTTCGGCCAACCCATTGCAGTATGGTCTTCTTTAGGTCACTGTAGTCCAGGAGACTAGCCGCCGGCAGTTATTGGGCTGCGAGTTGGGGCAACAAAGGAACGAGCAATAAAGGAACGAGCCGGGCTGCCCATTGAGCTTGCGGCCAGCCCCAGATCTCAGCAGTCTGCTCAAAGAGGTCCAGGAAGGCTTCTGGGTCATCCTCCGCCCCCATCTTCATGAGCACGGGTGGAGGCATGGGGCTGCTGTTGTCTGGGGACGCAGCCAGGGCTTTCCGCTGACTTAGGAGGCTCCGGATCGCCTGCCGGTCCTCTGCCTGAGCTCTGAGGATCTCGTGGAACCGACGATCTTGGTCCTCCTGGAGCTCAAGCAGGGCCTGTTGGTGGGAGTGGTGTAGGCCGGCGAGGGACTTGAGGACCTCGGCCAATGGTGAGGACTCCATGAGGCGTACCGACTTTGTTCTTGATCCCGGGTTTCGGCACCAGCATAACAACTTCACAGCAGAAGGGAAGGAGAACACAGGGAAGCGGGTTTTCCAGGCTCAGGTAAGACTTTTAATCGGCCACTTCAATGCTTTACAACTTCACAAACTCATCAACTTCACAGGCACGTAGTTAGTTAGACACATCAGTTTTACAAACACAACAGATTAAATGCAACAGCTTCAGGAGCACCATGGCCTTCCTTGTGCCAGACTCTCTCTCTCTCCTCTGCTGGTGGCGTGGCTGCTTATATGCCGCTCTCCCCATGCTCACTGGAATTAAAGACAGGTGTTAAACATAATCTAGCTCAGGTGCAAGCGCACATACCGCTTTCTCTCTCTCTGGACGGACGCTTGACCACGCCCCCGCTGCCACAGAGACCCATCAGGAATGCCACCATTTTGAAGTCTCCTATTACCTCCCAGTCATACTTCAAGGCATCCAGCAAGGTCTTGATGCTGTTGTAATCCTCTTTGAGGTGCAACGAGTGAGCCAAGGGAAGAGACGGGTACTTGTTACCATTATGGAGCAGCACGGCTTTGAGGCTCCTGGATGAGCTCTCAATGAAGAGGCACCACTCATTCTGGTTACAGGCGATTCCGATTGCCTCGAACAGACTGGTCACATTGTGGCAGAAGCAGAGCCCATCTTGACGGGTGAAGAAGCTGGAAAAAGGTTGGTGATGCTTCCACTGATCTGCGACTTGCACACTTTCATCCAACAAGTTCCACTGCTTGAGCCTAGACGTCAAAAGCTCGGCATTGGACTTGGTGAGACCAAGTTCTCTAATCAAGTTGTTGAGGTCTTTTTGGTTGGGGTAGTATGGGTTTCTCTCCTCAGCTCCACCTCTGAAATCCCTCAAAGTCCATATCCTTGATGTTCATCTTGATAAGGAGAACATGGGAGCGTACTCGGAGGAGCAAGCTGAGCACTTCCATCAGGATATACTGGACTTTGAATGCCGCTACCAAGGACAGTATAACGAAAACATGATGGGAGACTACATTTGAGGGCTGATTCATGAAAGTGATTTACAGCATAATCATAAATCTAAAAACGACTCACTTCTAAATCTTTTGTTGTGAATACATTCAGTCCATCATGTTTGTACAAAGCTAAGGTAAATTACATCTTATCTGTGTGTTTGGAAGTGTTTAGTTCAGCATGCCTCGCTGGTCTGACAGGCTCCATGAACGCATGCGCTGATTGTATGTGATCGCGCTGGCTGATGTCAATCAAACACACTGCGCTCTGTTTATCAGCTGCTCTCTGCTCTCTTTTCGACAAATAATAAAACAAACTTTTTTTAATCCAGGTAACAAGCAATGAGAGGGTCTGTATCAGAGTAAACATTTAGCAAAGTAAAAGTTGCAACAAATTTCATTACTCAAGAAAGTAACATTTTTGAAAAAAGCTACTGAAGTACAGTATTTATACTTCGTTACTTTACACCACTGCCAGTAACTGACTAGTCGATTAATGGGGTCCACTACTAACATTAATATTTTAGTGGTGGTGGTTTAAAGTTGAAAGACGCAAATTCTTGGAGAGCGTTTTTGGGTGATTATAGCTTGCTGTGCTTAAAAGTGAATAATAGTCAGGACAGCAAGAAGTTTTGTCTCTTTAATGCTTTAAGTTTAGTCCATTTGTGCACTGCTGCTGTTACAGCCATCATAGCACTGCATCAACAACACATTACAAGACGATCACTGTTGGATGTTAAATCCTCTGCTTTGAGTAACACTTCTGTATTTGTGAGGTGCTGTGGAGAGATTAAACTCTTTTGCTGATTCTGTCTCACACTACTAATATAAATAGTTGCAGTTAGAAAGGTTAAACTGTTCGATGTCGTGAACTAGATACGTACCCACATCATTACCTTGCAGTTCTGCGCTTTTTAATTATTTTGCCTTTTTATTTGTTGAATATATCTGTTAGTTACCATGTTGAGGTGGTGTGTTTAGAGTCTGTATATACCTCTGAAACGCATCTGGTCAGGGTCACGTGAACAAAACAGAGCCTATATTATACATTATTATCCTTAACATTGACTAGACGTTCAAACAACCGACGGACTAGTCGATTATGAAAACTGGTAGTTTTGCACATCGCTAGTCTCTGTTTATTAAGCTTGTATATGAGAAAGTATTTTGACCAAAAAAATTACATCACATTTAACTCTAGAGATCTTACCATTAAATGTTAGTGGTAGTTTTCACACATGATCCAATAGAGCCAGCAGATGTTGGGGGAACATTCAAGTCATGTCTTACAGCTATTTCAACCCCAAATGGAAAATGATACCTTGGAAGAATAGCTAAAAAGGTGCAGCCTTACCAGACAGGGTCTCATATTATGGTGTAGACCAGTGTTTCCCAACCACTGTGCCGCGGCACACTAGATTGTCAGGTGTGCCGTGGAAAATGATCAGATTCCACAAAATAAACCAGGGCTCCAGACTGAGACTAATTTTTCAACCATTTTTCCTAACAGTGCGATTAAACTTTGCAAGAGGTCGCATTAGTGCGACAACAAAGTTGGCTGACTCTCTGATTGTGCTCTGTCGTTTTTTGTTCCGTATGAGAAATAGCAAACGGCAAACGTTCCAAACGCGAAAGGAAACAGCTTTACCCGGATCAGTCAGCGCTGCTAAATGGACAGATCAGCGCAAAGACGTGCATTTACACGTAGACCGGTCTCGAACGCTCAGCCTCGCAGATCATCATAAACAGAGCTGCGAGAAGCACGGGCTGAGTCACGAATTCAGCATTGATTATTTGTTTAAAACCTCTATGAAAGCCCATAATGTGTCTATGATTAAACCAGTTTAAAATGGTATTAAATGGCCCCAACATTCTAAACAGCACTGAAAAGGAATAAAATAGAAATCTGCACAATGAGCAGACAGAAATGGTAAGGTTTCAATTCACACATCACAGATATTTAAAAAAATATTTACCATGAACTTATATCAATATAGTAGTGAGAGAATACAATTTAATTTCTGGATGTGTTTTTCTTACGAAAAATGCCATAATTTGTTTTGTGGTTACTGCTAATCATGGTTTTATTTTTACTTTTGGTTACAATGATCTTATTGCAAATGCCACAGTTAAAACTATGGATACAATGGAACTTTCCTTCTGTGTAAAATCTTTTCTAATGCCCTCTGATTGTAGAAAAAGACTTTGTTTGTCTTCAGATGACTGTATTTTGATCATCAAGCTCCTGATAAAAAGAAAGAATCCGTGAATTAAAACTAATTTTCTTTCAGATGGACTGGTGCGACCAACTCAAGTGCTGGTGCGACCATTAGTAGAATTTAACACCGGTGCTACCACTCTTAAATGTTAGTCTGGAGCCATGTAAATAAATAGATAAAAAAAAAAAATTTGCTGTGGCATTGCAAGAATTAATTTGCAAGAACAAATCTAAAAATAAGAAAAGATGCAAATTTGTTGTTTTATTCATTACCCAATTAGCACTCTTGCCACCTGTGATCTCATTATACACCGTACCTACACGACTTGCATTTTTTGCATAGCCAAATTTCAAACATTACGAGTAAACACGCAACTAAAACGGACAGAAAACATGGAAGTTCTTGAAAAGGAAAACTGTCAATGATGGTTATGTCGGACAGTGGGATAGAGGTGTGCCATGGGATTTGTTTAATTGTAAAAAGGTTGGGAAACACTGGTGTAGACTATATCTAGAAGCTGGTGCTCCCTGTGAGAATTGAGCTGCGAAGCTTTAAGGCCACCTGTCAAGGACTAAATGAATTAATCCAGCAGTACAAAACAGCATGTGTTCGGCTCAGTGTCTTCAAATAAACTTGCAATCTTACCTCATATTCTACATATTCCTCTTCCTCTACCTCGTACGACACCGTCTGGATTTTTATATTGTTTTCATCCAGCAGTTTTGCTTGTGGGTCGTCCGTAGTGGGGGTCTCCACCATTACTTCCTTCTCTTTCTTCTCCATGAAGGTGGTCTCACAGCACTCGTTTTTGTAATCCTTGCCCTTGCCGCTCCCATCGTCCTTGTAAAGGATGAAGTTAGGCTTGTAAAATGCCTCCACAGCTAGGTGTAGTGAGGTGGCGTCCAGTAGCTGGGCTTTCGCCTTGCCATTTCCTCCTGTGACCCCAACCCCACCTCCACCGACCCCTCCACCTCCACCTCCTCCACCAGTCACAAAGTAATTTATAATGTTCTCCTGATACTGGTTGCTCTGGAAGTCGCCCCCATAGCCATAGTCAGCCTTGACCATATGCTTGCTATTCTTATCCAGTAGAGGGTTCTGAAGCTCACTTAGGCTCTCCATTGTAGAATGCGGAGAGTGCCGGGACTCAATGTTTAACAGTCGAATGAAGTAAGAGAGGAAGCAGCGATGACCTTGCCTGGACCGATGTGACAGGTGCTAATGTGTTCAATAGGCCATGAGCTGTAGGAGGAGTAAGATGAGAGAGAGAAGTGAGGGAGCACAAGGTAAAGACATGGACTATTGAACACATGCAGAGAATAGTTTAATAAGACTCAACTGTCAGGATAGGCAGCAGCTAACACAATAATGTCTGTGGCACCAAGAGTGGCTTACTTGCTAAGACATAGTTGATCTGTGAAGACTCTTATTAGGGACTATGCCATAAATAATGCAGATTGAAGAGCTTTGTTGCCGAGTTGTGAGTGATTTTACATGTCAGTCTGAGAGAGATGTTTTCTCTTTGGTATTCCAGCAATACACACACTTACAAAGAAAATCACCATATCCCATTCCTCTCCACCCAGTTCATACACTGTGGTTATCAAGTAAATTTCAATTAACTTCAATCTGGCACCCCATGATACTCACTGATAACCTAACCAAATAGGCATGTCTGGAAATCTACAGGATATGCCATGACGGTAAAGTAGGCACCTTTAGAAAAAGGCAATCCCAAACATGCCCAATGACCCATCCAAAAAGCCTAACTGGCCACCCAGAATTGAATTGAGGGGGGAAATGTACAGTAGGCAATCTTGTAATATGTGACTGACACAAGGTTAAATGATAGCTGTCTTGCAGGTTTATTCAAAAGACCAGCTGATGCTCTTTAACTGAGCACATCAATTTCACACACCTGTCATAACTCTTTTTTTGATTGGAGAAAACAGCATGTGGCCACAGTGGTTGGTATGCCTCCTCTTACCTCTTCATTATTAATCTGTGATTAAAATAACAACACAATCAGATAGAAAGCAGATTATTTCAGAGCTTTTGATGTGATTGTGCTGATGCCTCTGTGTAGTGTCAAATTTAGGATTGTACAACAAGGAATGCTGACTTCATGGTTCACATATTGTTTGAGCTCCCCTAGTTATCATTACACATTTCAACACAGTCAGCATCTACTGTGCACATTTTCCCAGAGCAATAATACAAAACTATCAGAGCTAACTAAAGAATAGACTGAACAATCATATAGATCAGTAGAACATTTTTAATTTGGACATTTTGGAAATTGATAATTGACTTCTCATACTTCTAAGCTTGCTTTGTTTATAATGTCTTCCTGTCTCTCTCTGCATTGCTGCATTGACAGTTTTGACCTGCATCTTCTACAAAGTGTCTGCTGAGATCCATTCCTCACTCCCATTGACTCCCTCTTTCATGTTAGTCATCACTTCTCGACCCTCCTATAAATGAAACAAGGTATTTTTGTAGTGAAAGAAACCTCTGGCAGGAATTGAAGAGTGTGTGCATGGACTCTAAATTTGTCCCTTGTTGTGCAAGGATGGTCCTAACTGAAGAAATTAAGTTTAGTCAAGACATGACTGAAAGTGACAACTTTTTAAAATGCATTAATTATGCTTCATTTAAATTTGTCCTTGCATTCTAATATTTAAATGTAATTACTGGAAGTTAATTACGGAACATCTGATAAAATTATTTAATATTTTCGTTTTTCGTAATTAAAATGAGGCCATGCTAGACTTGACCAGACTCTGAGTGTGTGCCAGTGTGTGCTGCTTTTGCATGGCACAGGAGACCTAATTTCCATTTCTGCTACTAGATGCTTGTAATCTGCACCATAAACCCATGCATTTGAAGACAGTTAAAATCCCCCAGGACTGGGAGCTTGGGAAATGTGATATTTCATATGGCCTTAAAGCTTTGCTTGTAGAACGGAGACATGGCCTAGCCTGTGAAACATGCAAGCATGTTGTTGTTTGTTTAAAGGGGCGGTCACCCTAGGCTTTAAGCATGCGATTTTTTTTCATACAGTGCAACGGACCAGTATATGATGTCACATGGGAGGACTTCGGGTGTAAGTAAATAATACATCACAAAAAATAAATAATATTATATTATTGTTAAAATATATATTGTCTACTCAATTTACTGCAACAATAAAACACGCAGCTTTAAAATATGTATTCTTTGTATTGAGCCAAGAGGTCAGTGTATGACTTTTCGATCTTCTATTAGTCACGCATCCTCTCGTCGTACTAATTCATGGTTCAGAGTTCACCAAGCTTTAACTTTGGTTCACAGCGTCATACGAAATTTCTTCACATGAGCTTGGGTTTCCAGTCTCCCATGTTCGAATGCGTTTGAATGGGAGTGAATGGAGCGGGAAGTGTAGTGTGACCGCCCCTAAAAGCTGAATGGTCAGCTGTTACAGTGCTGTATACAGAATACAGACTTGACAGCTATGATTTTAGTGTAGGTTGTACCATACACTTTGATTGGTGGGATGGTGGGAAAGCATTGTGGAATTCCAATTTTATTTATGATTTTCCAATCTTGCACAATACAATTTACACTGCTGTGAATCAGAAAAGATTGATTTACTCCAAAAATAGATATGGGAAAAAGGTGTTCACTTGTTTGTTTGTTTTTTCACATTTTACACTGAATTTAATGAACTCTGTGTAATGTAACCAACAAATGTTTGTACCATTATCCTGTCATATTAAATTAGAACATTTCGATGACATAGCAATGAACTGCATTACACTTTGGAGAGAATGGATAAAACTGAATCACAGATTCTGTTTTTAAGGGTACTGTAAAAGGCTGCTAGCTTTTTCAATTAAAGCATATTTACGTAATTGCACATGACAGTATTATAGATGGTGGCACAGTTATGTCTAGTTTAAATTGAAAGAGGTACAGAATGTAGGCAGCTGTATTTTGTCAGAATTGCCTCTGCTGATACATTTTAAAAGTAGTATTGTCTAAGATAAATTTAATCATTTCAGCTAAAGCAATTCAGCTTATGAATATAAAAAAAGTTTTTTCTAAAGGGCAAATAACTGTCTTATATAGAATTTAAGCCCATATAATACACTACATCAGAGAGTCCTTCAAATTCAATTAAAGACCCTTTTATACATTTACAATCAGCTAAAGCTTTTACACATGTACATTTTTTTTATCTTCTTCCTTTAGCACTGTGAATGTGTTTTGTGCAAAATCTTATCACAGGAAGTTGAAAAAATTAAATATTAAAGCCTTCCCAGTGAGATTAAAACTCAAAACCTCTTTTATAAATGGTGATCATGGCCATGACTATTTAGCCGTTCATTATGCCTGTGGTGTGTGTGCATTTGTGCATTTACATCTTTATAAACACCTGTTAGGTGTGCCATTAGACCTTGTCAAGGTCAGAGGAGAAGGAGAGTCTGAATAGCATCTGTCTAGGTAGAGATATACTGCACTGGTATGTAAACAGTGTGAAAGGCTGTTTATCTTTACAAGCTGAAAAGACTGTGGTTAAATAACCCTATTATCCAGTCAGTCCACACAGATACACTGCATCAGTTTGCTGTCAGTCAACATATGATATTTCACCAAAAGAAACACAGTACAGTGCAGTACAATAGAAAGAACAGTTTTCTCAAATCTCTTCCATTTTCACCTCTATTACGATTAAACATGATCAGAAAAGTAATCAAGTAGCCTAATGAGTCATAAATGCACAAAAATTACTTATGCAACTTCTGCATTGTAAATATAACAGCACTGCATATGGCTACAGTGGCTCAGACTAGTAGTGATTTGGTAGACGTATTCAAGAGTCACTTCATGGACGCAGACATTATTGTGTTATAGAGATCTAAAATTCTTCAACCATCCTGCCTTATCATGCAGCCTGTTCATTGCAGCAAAAAAAAAAAAAAAAATTCAGAGGAGTTTAAATTAGTAAATGGTCAGTCAGAATTCTCATCCTCAACTATTTTTAAATAACAGTGCTTCTCCATCTCAAGGACAGTGAGACCCTCTAAAAAGAGAGAGGCACAACTTGCTTTCATTCCTCATTGATTATAGCACCTTGCTCCTTGTGTAAATGTGCAATCAAATTCCCTTGCCTGTGTTTTCGTCAGTTAAGCTTTATGAGGCTCTGCCCTTCTGAATTCTAAAAGGGTAGAGGCTGAAAACACTTTAACAGTGTTAATGTATTAGCTAAAAAGGCTAATGGAAACTTTTGTTACACATCTACATGCACTTTAATCACCCCATGCACAGCTTGTTGAAGAGAGGAGTGCAATATATCAGAGAAGAATGAAGTAATTGTTTTTTAACACACAGAAGTTATTTGAGAGAGCTGTGCTCTAGGATATACATATATATTCATTTGATTTGCAGATTCCATATTGTTTGTTGGTGTTGTATTACTAATGGTCATAAACCTGGCTTTAATGGCACTCATGCACCGTGAAGGGTAAAATCAGAGCGAGAAGATGAGGGAAAATTAGCTTTTTTAGAGTTCACCTTTTGTAACAGCGAATAATTATAGTGCATCTATTACAGTACACAATTACCATTTATCTAACACTCCATAACAGAAAGAGAGAAGGAAATGGAGAGACAGAGAGGAAAGACTAATAAGACTATAAGGAAATTCAATGATTGATTCATAATCTTAAACTGCACAAACAGACATGCACCACTAAAAATACAAAATATTACTAAGTAAATATATCTAGTCTACATATGATCTTGTCAGCACTGTTTCTTGCTTCGCTTGCACATCTGGATGTTCCATGTGAACTGTACTGGACAGTATAGTGGAGTACACATACCGAAGATTCAGTTACTTAATTGTTGCATTCTCAGAACTTGCAGAACTGTTGTCCTACCAATAATGTGCGCAGTACAGTAATACAGCAATTACTGCAATGTAAAATAAATAAATAAATGTTTTCTATCTATAAACAACAGTTCCATGTAAAACTTTCAAGGTGCATATATACTACAAAAATGCAATAATGAATATTTACTACTTTGTACTGTTTTGTAGTATTCACTTTATGCCACACTCATGCTAGTGGTTGGATTTTGTCAAATAAATGTAGACATTTATAGCCTGCATTATCACTCATTATGGAAATGAATACAGGTGTTATCAGTTCACACAAATACGTTGATACGGTGAATTTACAGTAGCACACATCGATCATTTGTCTTAAAATGTGGGGGGGGGGGGGGTTAAGTGGTTTACAAGGACATTTTTTTAGGTTACAAACTGGTAATTACAAGGGTATTATGCTATAAATGTGGTTTATGAAGACATTTCTAGTGTCCCCATAATTCAAATCGCTTAAAACCCATACTAAACGATGTTCTTTTGAAAATGTAAAACGCAGATTTTTTTTTTTTGTTTTTTTTTTTGTTTTTTTTGTGAGGGTTAGGTTATAGATTCTATAGTTCGTACAGTATAAAAATCATTATGTCTATGGAGAGTCCTCATAAGGATAGCCGCACCAACCTGTGTGTGTGTGTGTGTGTGTGTGTGTGTGTGTGTGTGTGTGTGTGTGTGTGTGTGTGTGTGTGTGTGTCTTACCTTGAGACACGGCAGGTATCCGGTTTCAACGATCATGTCCTCATTCGATATGATTCAATGACAATTTGATATGGACTGGCTTGCCACAGAAATGTCAAATAATTTGAGTCCGTGTCTCGCATTGCATAAGCCCGTGAGGCGCCGGTAAACTCGGTAAACAATACCTTTTATTTCTAAGGGTGGTCACGTTCATCGAAACAATGAGCAACCTCATAAACGTGAGCCCTTGCTTCTGAAGTCTGACTTAAATAGATTTCTGACTTGACTTAATATAGGTTAGTCTATATCTGATATTGGTGAAATTGCTGACAGTAACACAAAATCTTCAAATCACTGTAAACCGCACCTTAACAGTGCGAGTCCGAATCCTTGGAGTGGTAGATCAGATTTCCCTTCACCTTCCGTTGAATCACTAGTGCAGGACCGCGTTCATGAGGATGCTGGATAACTTTCTTGTCCGTATCTCCGCACTAACCATTGTTTTTTATTATTTATTTATTTTTTGTTTTTTTATCTATCTGTCTTTTAACTGGGTAAATTCGTCGAACCACTTCAGATTATAACTGTACGAAGCTGAACGAAGCACTTCCCGTTCCATTCAAGTCACACCAACGTGTGCTGCACTCTGAGAGAAAAATAAATACAATCTCAGTGACGAAGTTGCGATGCTCTTAGTTATAGGGGCGGGCGGGACAGATTTTCAATTGTACGTCCCCTCAAACATGACACGAATGACCATGTGTCTTGTACAGTACGCGCCGATGTCATGTTACCTTTAAATCACTCCTAGCCAATATAACACCAGAAGGTGTATTATTAAAGGTCTGGGTGGAAACGCGTTCATGCGCAAAAAAATAAAATAAAATAAAAAATAAATAAAAAATAGATACAGTGCAACGCATAATTTATAACAGAACGCAGGTCTCTCCATACGCGCTTTTAAAAGTTGACGTTCTTATTTTAAGTGACATCGGGTCTAAAAAACGCGGCGCTCCTCCGCGAGACGATGAAAAAACAGGTGGACGCGGCGCAACGGTCAGGGTCGTACTTCTTGCGCATGTTTACATAGAAAAACAATGAAAAATAGCGCAGACGTACACAAAAACACGTTTGGTGTGAATGACACTTAAAGTGATAGTTCACCCAAAATAAAATGTTGTCATTATTTACTCACTCTCATGCTGTTCCATTCCAAACCAGTATTGCTTTTTCCCCCAGGGAACAAAAGAGGAACAATTTAAAAAGAAAGAGTTAATGCTGCTCTTTTTTTGTTTGTTTGTTTTTTTTTTAATGAAAGTGCATGGGGACAGAGGCTGTCAGTCCCTAAAATTCTGCCTAACATCTCCTTTTGTGTTCCACTGAAAAAAGAAATTCATACAGGTTTAGAACATATGAGGGTAGATAAATTATGAATGAAATTATATTTTTGTGTGAACTTTCCCTTTAACAGTTCTAAAATCTGTAGCTGTATCGATTATAACTCTTATGAGGGATGCTCCTATGTTGATGATCAGTATTACAGCTAAGTATTTATTCATTAATTGTCAGTTGTTGAAGTGTCCATGGAAAGGAGTGTGGAATGACATAAAGGGATAGCCTAAGAAAAGAGACAATAATTTAATACGATGTTGAGGAAATGGAGAGGTGTGGGCTAAAGCACATAACTCAGAAGGTTGCTGGTTCAATCCCCACAGCCATCACCATTGTGTCCTTGAGCAAGGCACTTAACTCCAGGTTGCTCCAGGGGGATTGTCCCTATAATAAGTGCACTGTAAGTCGCTTTGGATAAAAGCGTCTGCCAAATGCATAAATGTAGGAAATAATGGCCAGTGCAGTGCCCCTAATATCACTGAAAAGGATCAATTTAGAAAGATTTTAAAACTGCATTTCATCTAGAGAATTCCAAATAAAGAGCTTCTCCAGACTATTTCCAACTATTTATACAATGCACATAATGTAATGGAAAACTACAAGAGGAGGTTTTTCTATAAAAAAGAATGAGTCAGATGGGGATAGCGCAGGAGGGATGTATCTGTGTCTGAGTGCAGAATTGATGTGCCTCAAAATCCCCTTTCATGTGCTCTGTTGGATCACAATTTAAATTCCTAGAAGAAAGGGAATAGAAAGAGAAAAGGGGTTAAAAATCGACACAGAGACAGCCAGCAGAGCAGCTAGTTGATGTCAAAGCTCTGTGGATAATTTCTGGGGAGAATAAGAAGATGGGGAATATGAGGTGTGCAAAGTGCAAAGGTGGATGTGTCTTTGGCTGAGTGCATAAAAATTCAACTGTTCTGATTCAGTAATGAGAACCCAGTTTAACAGCCCTAGGTGAAAAGTATGACATTTAATAGACCGCCGCCTTTTGTGGTGGCATGTATCCAAGCTTTGCTCTTTTTCTCCACAAACAGGCTCAGAGCAAACAGCTGCTCCAACTTGCTTTAAAACCCCATCAATCAGAATATCTCCCACAGTACACCCAGCTTGCACTGAACAAGGCAGCCTCATTTCACTTTTCCCTTCTGCCACTGTTTACATTTTCACTTATTTAAGATTTCTGACTTTGTCCTTGTGACCATTCTGCTTGGAAACGAGGAAGGCAGTTATGCCAATCATTACAGTTGAACAAACTTTTTAAGCACTTGTCTAACTCTGGAGCAAAGAGTGAACAAGCCTGCTGCTGACATTGATATTATAGCCAGTAACAGGATGAAATGGTTAGCCTTGGGCATGGAAAAACTCAATAGGGAATAGCAAAAAGTAAAAGATTTAAAATGACTAAATACACACAAAAAAACAAAACTAAAAAAAACAAAAAAACAAATGTCACAATATGCATTGCGCCAGCAATTATTTCTTGCATCAAGCACCATACCGTGTGCCTCCTTAGCTCAGGACCTCTATGGTGTGCATAAAAAAACAGATATTCTTCTTTGTGTTTGAACTTGGACAGCATGTGTGGTAAATCTCCAAGGTATTGTAATTCAAAGACATGTAAATAAAAACACATATATTACAATCTGCAGAGTTGAGTTGGTTACAATAGTTGTTTACCACATAGAGGATTCACAATATTTCCCCCCAAAGATTTTTTTCTGTTTTATTCCCCCAATGAAACATTTTAAAGAACTGTATCAAAAAGAAACATATGCCAAGGAACTGAAAACCAACAAATACCTATACAAATAATTTATAAATAATAAATATTAGGGGGGTTGTACTTGCTTGTTTTGATTATTGCTTATATATATATATATATATATATATATATATATATTATTTTACTGACATTTACTGTAAATAATTACAGATTTTTTCTGTCTTTTTCATAATAAGAGAATATACCTGTAAAATACAGAAAAAAATAAATCTGCTGTAAAAGTAGTCAAAGTCTGTAACTTTAGATTATAAGAATCCACCATTTTATAACACGACTGTACAATTTTTTTTTATGGTTTTGAGTGTTCATTTAGTAGATATCAGTGTAAAAACACAGTTATCAGTTTAAAAACGCTGAACAATAAATATATATAATTTTTTTTTTACATTTTCCTGCTCTGTGCGCATTTATTTAAAAACACAGAATTTTTGTTTTTTACACGTTTGCTGTACATTTTGAGTAATAAACACATTATAAAACCTAATGAAAATCAATTTTACAGAACTGTTCTATAAAATTACTTCCAATACAGTGTAATAATATATATATATATATATATATATATATATATATATATATATATATATACTTATGTGGAAGGGACAGGACTAAAAAAATTATATATCAATCATTGCATTCGGTCCGATTGTAATGATAGGATGTCCTTCCTGTCTGTCAATCTATAATTGCATACCGCCGCGCAACTTGTTCGCGCAGACAATCACACGTCAACAGCGCGGATTCCTTGACGCTGTGCAGAGCGTCAGCGAGCGCGAGAATGAAAGGCGAACCGCAGCTACCTTATGTTCCTCCTGAACCACCAGTAAAAGGAAACAAGAAAAGAAAGACCGTGTTAGAAACTTCTACAACGGAAAAACGTTTGGATCATGAGCGTGCTAAAAGTAGAATTAACATTGGCGTTGCTTTTCCACGCTGGAGGCAACTGCGGGATTCAAAGGGTCTGAAAAATGACGCCATGATTGCTGTTTTTCTTTTGGACAGGTAATTACATGGTTTGATTTGTTTTTGATATATTTTGTTAATGTAATTAAGTATTTAGCTCATGTAGTTTGTGTACATTTACGAATTATCTTAACGCTAACAGCAGCGATGGTGTTAAATTTTTTAAATTATTATTATTATTTTATTATTTATTTTTTTTTTACATGAGGTAATCTGAAACCGTTGTGATCGACTCCATCAACACGTATCTCCTCCTGGCGCTTAGACTTTGTGTGTGTGTTCATGTGTGATAGAGGAGGCGTGGCTTTTGAGACACCTCTGAAACGAGGGCGGGCTCTATGCTTTCAAAGCTAGCTTGCTAACTGCTAGCCTCTCTGGATTACACACCCTAGCACAAGTAATTCGTTACCCCTCTCTTTAAAAATGTGGTAAATTGTAATATCATTTTATATTTGGCAGAGTACAACTTTATTGTAAACTACAGAAAATGAGGTCAGCAAACAGTTCTGTGTTGTGATTGGACAAAATCGTCGTTGCCGGAACTGTTCAGCCAATGAATGCCCGAGAATCAGCTGTTTGAATCTGAGCCCAGCTGCGCTGCGGGAGAGCTGTCTGTCTAAAGAAGGAAGAGACAGCCTGGCTGCACAGAGGTCGGTGTTCACGCCAAGTTTTAATGTTTAGCATCAACTAAAGGTAATGTCTTGGTTTTATTTTTGTCAAATATCCGCTGCTTTGCTGGGAGTGAAAACAGCTTACTTTGTTTTTAGTTACTTTATTATGAATAGTGGCATTCTGATGTCAAGCTAAGTGATTTAGTGCAAGCTAACAGCAAGGTTAAGCTAAGTTGTCAAAGTGTACAGATTTAAGCTATCAAAACAATACCAGAGCTGAAGTTTTAACCCCTTTAACGAGCTGAGGGACATTAGTCTTAGAAATTTAATTTGATGGTGCATCTGTAAAGTTCAGTACAGGCAAACAAATGTTACTCAGTTTGTAGTGGTGGTCATTGTTGTATTACTGAGTTTATTTTTAATGTGCTAACTTGGCAGCAAAAGTGAAAGATGCAGTTAGCTCTTGATAGAAGTCCAAATAGCTAACATTACATGTGATTATTGTTATAAAGCTGACTAAGGTAATAATGAAAACCTTGAATAGAGGATTTTAACCTTTATCTTATTTCTGTGCTTTTTTTCAGTTTTTTGTCACTTCTGTTCCTGATATGTCAGAAAACCTCAGTTCAACCCAGTCATCAGGACCATATTTTGCTGTGTTCACACATCTTCAGAAGATTCCTACAAGCAAATGGACATGACAAAGGTATGTCATTAGAAAATGGAATAACCAAATTGATGCAGTATGAAGGCTGGAATGTTAGTGCTACAACTACACATACTATGATTCTATATATATATATATATATATATATATATATATATATATATATATATATTTTATTTTATTTTATGAATTTGCCAGCAGGTTATATTATCAAACTGCTTATGCCAGACAACACACTCTTAAGTGTTAGAGTTACAGTGACAGAGCAGAGAAAAGTAGAAAATCAGTAACTTCCAGTTGATCAGCTAATTCAGATACTAATACTACAATTAATGATGATAACAATAACAACAACAGTTATCATGATTTCAGATTTGTACATTTTACATTACAATTGTATGCATGCTAAATTGATCTAAAAAGTGCACAGGATGTGTCAGAATTACTGTACACAGGTTGCAGGTTCAAACAGATAAACATTTGATTTGATCTTTTCACAAACGAGGCGGTGGCCACTGGTTTAATGATGGCTGACAAGATCATTGAGAGAAGCTGCCCAGTGTCCAAAGCCTGGAGTAAGGGAACCTAGTTGGTTTGATGGATCGAGCCCTATTCATTTAAATTGCCATTGGACCCATAGTAGGGGCAATGGATCGTACCCCTTCTGTGGACTCCCACTTGCCCACTAACTTGGTGGCTATCTGTCACTATGCCATTACTTTGGGGTAAGTTTCATTTTCCTCTTTACCTCACCATATGGACACCTCTAGGGGCACTCTCGAGTTGTCATGGTCACTTCAGGGAGTGTCCATGAACCACCTAATGCCCACGGGGCATTTAGCAATGTAAACAGCATCCACAGAACCCCTTTTGTCCACAAACCCACTAGTCCTTCCTGTGTCCACAAACTCACTTCCTGTGTCCCCCTTACCCACTATTTTTACTCTTCGTCTTCCTTCCGTCCACAGAACCACTGTTTGTCCCCTTACCCACTCAATACCACTTTGGCATGCCTTTGCCCCCAGTGTGCCCCAATGCCATACATCACCCTAATTTATGCCGGGCAGTGCCAGGCGTCCCACATACCCTCTATAAGTATGTTTTTAGGTGTTCCTGACACAGATTTTTTTTTTATTTTTTCAATCCATTTCCTCATGGGGTACACGGCGGGTGCCCACTGTGCCCGCCCAGTCCTTAAAGGTGTTTTCTGATGTTCGACCAAAACTTCACCAAAATCATTAGCCCTCTCGGTATGTCTTCAAGAGGCCCACGAGGGGTCACTCTGTGAAATTTGGGGTCTCTGGGACCTCTGGGCATGCTGCCAGGGCGCATCCCATGAACAGTTTCTTCCATTCATTTCTATAGGTGTTTCATGGACACCCCTCAGAAAGCTCCAAATGACTCCAATGACTACAATGAAGCATTCGAAGCCCCCAGGTCTTAGCACCAAGGTCTTTGTCCTCTTAGTATGTCGATGAGGGGCACTCGACATGTCAGCATGTGAAATTTGGGGTCCGTAGGACCTCACGGAGCGATGCTACAGTGCGCATAACACGAGCAATTTATTCCATTCATTTCTATAAGTGTTTCGTGGACAAACCTCAGAAAGCTCCAAATGACTCAAATTTAAAATTTATAGCTTCTCAAGGGCACTTTAGACAGTATGCAAAGTTTGAAGTCTGAATGAGTTCGTTAAGTGCTTAATTGGCTGACTTGTGAATGAAAAGTGACAGTTATTTTTCTATAATATTTTTCTTGAAGTACTTCCCAAACTCTGAGGGACACAGCTTTTTAATATGTTGTTTCTAAGGGCCCTACAATGAAGCATTCGAAGCCCCAGGTCTTAGCGCCAAATTTAAGGCTGTCCATGAAACCCCTATTGTATTGCATTGGTTTAATGGGTAAGTGGGATGTCTAGAAAAGGGGATTCCAAAGGCCACAGGACCTTGAAATTTGAGATCTTCGACCATCAGGGGCCCCCAAATCAGGTTCTAGAATTTGGAGGTCATAGGTGCTTGCTAAGTATTAAAGCCTCTGATGAATGTACTGCTGCACATGGGTCTACAGGGCAGGCTGTCTCATTAATTCCTATGACAAGCAGAGAGATATATTGAAAATAATGAAAAATATTTTTTTGCATCCTAGGCCTTAGTCCTGTTAGTATGTCGATAAGGGGCACTCGACGTGTCAGCATGTGATATTTGGGGTCCATAGGACCTCACGGAGCGATGCTACAGTGTATCCAACGAGCAATTTATTCCATTCATTTCTATAGGTGTTTCGTGGACACCCCTCAGAAAGATCCAAATGACTCCAATTTGAAATCTATAGCTTCTCGGGCCTTTTAGACAGTGTGCAAAGTTTGAAGTCTGAATGACTTTAAGTGCTTAATTGGCTGACTTGTGAATGAAAAGTGACAGTTATTATTTTTCTTGATTTTTTTAAGTACTTCCCAAACTTTGAGGGACACGGCTTTTTAATGTGTTGTTTGTAAGGGCCCTACAATAAAGCATTCGAAGCCCCAGGTCTTAGCACCAAATTTAAGGCTGTCCACGAAACACCTATGGAATTGCACTGGTTTAATGGGCAAGTGGGACATCTAGAAAAGGGGGTTCTGAAGGCCACAGAACCTTAAAATTTGAGATCCTCAACGGTCAGGAGCCCCTGAATCGGGGTCTCTAGAACCTTCCTAAGTGTAGATCCCAACCCTAACCCTAGCTGTCTCTAATTCAAGAGGCTTTGTCAAGCTGTGAGTGCAAGAGGCCTGTGTGAGAGAATCTTGCATAAACTCTAAAAAAAAAAAAAAAAAAAAAAAAATAGAAATTTATAGAGCCGCGTGCTCTTGATACATCTTTTGAGGGATATCAGGCTACCAGCAGAAATACTCAAACCAGTCCATCTGGCACCAGCAATTATGCCACTGTCTAAATCACTGAGATCACATTTTTTCCCCCATTCTGATGGTTAATTTAAACATTAACTGAAGCTCCTGACCCGTATCTGCAAGATTTTTTGCACTGCTGCCACATGATTGGCTGATTAGATAATCACATGGATGATTGTTGGTGCCAGACGGGCTGGTTTGAGTATTTTAGTAACTGCTGATCTCCTGGGATTTTCACACACAACAGTCTCTAGAATTTACTCTGAATGGTGCCAAAAACAAAAAACATTCAGTGAGGGGCAGTTCTGCAGATGGAAACGCCTTGTTGATGAGAAAGGTCAACAGAGAATGGCCAGACTGGTTCGAACTGACAAAGTCTACGGTAACTCAGATAACTGCTCTGTACAATTGTGGTGAGAAGAATAGAATGCTAGTCTGAGATGCGTGTTGGTGCTGTTTTGGCGGCACGAGGGGGACCTTCACAATATTAGGCAGTTGGTTTTAATGTTGTGGTTGATCAGTGTATATTATTACAAATGCACTGTTATAAAATGAAAAAGTATGGTAAACATAAAAGACCTAAAAGTCTGGACTTTCAAGAATTATAAAAAATTATATTTAAAGTTTTCTCATGTTTAATATATGTTCTGTTTTAATGATGTTTGATATTAGGAAACAAACTGGCCTGGTTTGACATCAGATATTCCTAAAGATTATCTAAATAATAACCGGATGAAAAGAAAACAATATCTGTCATGGAGTCGGGAAAAACATTTTTATCTAGAAGCACAGTCCCAACTCAGTAAAAAATTAGTAAAAAAAAAAAAAAAAACTTTTACTGATTAAAAAAATTAGTAACTCAGTAAAACATTTTGAAGAACTTGATGTAATCACAGAAAATATAGATGCAGTCTTCTCTAGCACTCTTGATAGTGTCCTTTGATTAAAGAAAATTAAAGAGAAAAGCCTCGCACCATGGTACAATGCTCGTGGTACAATGCTCGTGTTCTCAATAGAGCAGCTCGAAAAATGGATAGCAAGTGGAAGAGTGCAAAATTAGAGGTCTTTCTTGGTGTATGGAATGATAGTGTCTCTAGCTACAGAAAGGCTCTAAAATAACAACAATAATCCTAGGTGTTTATTCAGAACTGTGGATAAATTAGTAAGGAATAAAGCTTCAGCTGAACCAGATATTCCAGCACAGCACAGTAGTAAAGACTTTATGAATTTCTTTACTGATAAAATTAAAATCATCAGAAACAAAGTTGGAATTATGCGACCATCTCTGAAGACAGTGTCTCATATTATTTCCCTACAAGCAACTTTAATCCTTTGCTGTCATAGGACAGGAAGAGTTAAAAAAACTTATCAAAACATCAAAATCATCAACATGTATGTTAGATTCAATACCGACCAAGCTATTAAAAGAGGTGTTTCCTGCAATCTCAGAACCTCTTCTGAATATTATTAACTCCTCATTATCCTAATGGCATGTCCCAAGAAAACTTAAGATAGCAGTTATTAAACCGCTTATCAAAAAAACACAGCTTGATCCTGGAGAGTTGGCTAGTTATAGACCGATCTCAAATCTCCCATTTATGTCAAAAATACTAGAAAAGTTAGTGTCCACACAACTATGTTCATTTTTACATAATTTTGGATTTAGGCCCCATCATAGTACAGAGACTGCACTTATCAGAGTTAAAAATGACTTGCTCTTATCATCTGATCGTGGCTGCATTTCTCTTCTAGTGCTTTTAGATCTTAGTGCTGCCTTCAACACCATAGATCACAAAATTCTCTTGGAACGGCTTGAGAATTATGTTGGCATTTATGGACAGGCATTAGCTTGGTTTAGGTCCTATTTATTTGACCGCTACCACTTTGTCTGTGTAAACGATGAATTGTCAGATCAAACTAAAATATGGAGTGCCACAGGGATCAGTTTTAGAGCCTCTCCTAAAACTTACCCTGTGAGACATCAGGAACCGTAGAATTAGGTTTCACTGTTATGCTGACGATACCCAACTTTATATTTCCTCGAAACCCTATGAAATTTAACAGTTCTCCAAGTTAGAAGAGTGTATCAATGATATAAAAGATTGGATGGCTAGAAATTTCCTTCTACTCAATTCCGACAAAACAGAGGTACTAATTATTGGACCAAAAACCTTTAAAAATAAGATGCTAAAATATCATTTGACTCTCTATGGATGTACTGTCAGTTAGTCTTCTACAGCGAAGAAATTAGGTGTTATACTTGATAGCAATATGTCCTTTGAAAACCACATTTACAATGTTTGTAGAACAGCATTCTTTCATCTCAGAAATATTGCAAAGTTATGACACATGCTCTCCGTTTCTAATGCTGAAAAACTAATTCATGCGTTCATGACCTCAAGACTAAATTATTGTAATGCATTACTGGGAGGATGTCCTGCAGGTTCCATAAATAAACTTCAGTTAGTTCAAAATGCAGCAGCTAGAGTGCTGACTAGAACCAAGAAATATGATCATATCAGCCCAATCTTAGATTTGCTACATTGGCTACCTGTTAAATTTTGTATTCATTTTAAAATACTTCTAACTACTTACAAAGCTTTGAATGATCTAGCTCCACAGTACTTATGTGACCTTCTATCACACTATATTCCATCACATTCACTAAGATCGCACAATTCTGGTCTGTTAATAATACCTAGAATATCAAAATCCACAAAAGGAGGTAGATCCTTTTCCTATTTGGCTCCTAAACTATGGAATAGTCTACCAAAGATGGTTCGGGACTCAGACACACACTCTCAGTTTAAGTCTAGACTAAAGACTCATCTTTTCAGTCAGGCATACACCTAATTTATCTATCAACTCATAGTTATGCTGCATTAGTTACGCATGCCGGAACATGAAACACTTATCTTATTCTATAATCCTGTTTTAAAGTGAATGGCATCTATGCTAATATTATTCTATCTGTTTCCCTGTCTTAACCTTGGGATACATATCCTGAGGTTACCAGAGGCTGCCAGATCCAACTCCGGTCCTGCCTGATGTCTGACTCCCACTACTATGTGTTACTGAGTGAGGACGACCAATTGCAGCCTGTGCCAGCCAGATATCACTTCAGTCTACTACAGTCAACACTCTTAAAATGGAATACGCAGATAATAAATTAATTTCAGCCTTCATCAGCCAAATAACAAAAGACAATGCATCTGTTTGCACTTCTGCGGTTAATTAAGAATTTAAATTCTAAGACTATAGTCAATAATATTACAGTTTACTCATTTTAAATCTTGACTTGTACTACACATAAATAACGAATATTGGCCTTATATTCATGCTGTTTAGCCAGAGGGGATCTGGCCACCACAGTGAGCCTGGTTTCCCCCAAGGTTATTTTTCTCCATTAACCAACATTGTAACAAAGTTCACAGTTAGGGAAAAGGAGGAAGCGGGAGACGGCGAATCAACTCAAATGGTATGTTTATTTTAAACTCAGAAATCAAGCTTTTCAGTAGCAACAGTCTAAATCATGCTTTTCAGCAGAAACAGTTCAGCACAGTCTCTTCTTTTAGGTGTTGTAACACTCTCTCCCTCACTGGTGTCTGGCTCGCTCTTAAAGCCTGTCTCCACTCTCTCTGCAATGACAAACAGCTGTTAGAGACAATCATTGCCAGGTGATGATCCTTATCATTCTCATCTCTTGAGCTCATTCTCCATTCACAAGCCTGCGCTCAACCACGCCCCCACCACCACAAACATCTTATGGAGTTTTGTGTTCCTTGCCACAGTCGCCTTAAGCTTGCTCACTGGAGGTCTAAATATCAATATAATTTTTATATTATTTATTTTAATGGACAATTAACAATAATGTTTTTTATTCAGCTGCATTATTATGACTTGAAGACATTACTATATTACAGCTTTTTCTGTTAAAGCATAATTTTCTGTAAAGCTGCTTTGAAATGATGTGTGTTGTGAAAAGCGCTATACAAAAAAAAAATTACTTGACTAGTCTACTCATGGATAGTCATAATGTTATTACTTAAGTTAGTTTAGTTTGATTTCCCACAGCACCTTGAAGAAAAAAAAATATTTCAAGAAGTTCCAAATATTAGATGATCAAAATTAACCCATATATTCCATGTTAACACTATATATATTATATTGTTACATTTATATATTAAACCTATTTTAAAACACAATGTAAAGCATGCAATCATTTGTTTTGTAGTAAATAAATTGTAATAAAATACAATAACATTTGGCTTTTTTTATCTGATTTATCGATTAATCGAAAATTAAACTATTATCAAAATAATTGTTAGTTGCATTCCTGAAAGAGTTACATTTATTATTATTATAAAATAGTTCTTCCGTCCAGTAATATAGTTTATTATCCTAACGGTGGACTCTTTATGGTTACCAAGTAACGTAGCAATATTACATATTAATATCAATGTGTAGTCACAGGCTTTTATGGTCATTTTACAACAGTTTTGAATGCTTATTCAATTTAAAATTTAGCATCAGAACTATTAGTTTTATGAATTACATTTTAGTGTGATAGTCATATAAAGCCTGTCACACACCGAGAAGCGCCACATTGCTTCACAGGTAGGGCAGTGCACAGGTATCGCACATAGAACAGGTCGACATGGTGTATAGAGGTGACAATCCAAAATTGTGATTCTATGGTAATCACCATACAAAGCTACATACAAAGGTTTTTGCACTTCTTCAAGAATGAACAAAATGGGGGACCTGGGTAGCTCAGCGAGTATTGACGCTGACTACCACCCCTGAAGTCGTGAGCTCAAATCCAGGGCGTGCTGAGTGACTCCAGCCAGGTCTCCTAAGCAACCAAATTGGCCCGGTTGCTAGGGAGGGTAGAGTAACATGGGGTAACCTCCTCGTGGTCGCTAAAATGTGTGGTTCTTGCTCTCGGTGGGGCGTGTGGTGAGTTGTGCGTGGATGCTGCAGAGAATAGCGTGGGCCTCTCCGCGGTAATACGCTCAACAAGCCACGTGATAAGATGCGTTGATTGACTGTCTCAGACTTGGAGGCAGCTGAGATTCATCCTCCGCCACCCGGATTGAGGCGAGTCACTACGCCACCATGAGGAGTTAGAGCACATTGGGAATTGTGCATTCCAAATTGGGGAGAAAAGGGGAGAGGAAAAAAAATGAACAAAGTGACATCAATGAGTTTGTAGGTTGGTGTATGGAAACAAACCTATGCAACTGCGCAAACTGAAAGATAAGTAAAGGCAACATTTATTAAGCAATTTCTCTATATGAAGCCTAGGCCAGTGGTTTCCAATTTTTTTTTTAAACTACAGTACCCCTTAATAATGTTTTTTACCCATGGCACCCCAACTACTAAATAAATATGCTATTGGAAACACTAATTTAGTCAAAAAGCTTTTAATTAATATAGATATTAATTAATTAAAACAAATGTAGCCTTAAAGTGTTTAAGTAAACATTGCTTTAAGTTTCCAAAGTAATTATTCAAGAGCCAGTAATAAAATAGAATAATAAAAAAGAGATGAGAGTAAAAGAGCTTCAAGTTTCAACAGCAGCAATTAAACATTAAGAAATTGCAATCTGGGGGGGCCTGGGTAGCTCAGCAAGTATTGACGCTGACTACTACCCCTGGAGTCATGAGTTCAAATCCAGGGTGTGCTGAGTGACTCCAGCCAGGTTTCCTAAGCAACCAAGTTGGCCTGGTTGCTTGGGAGGGTAGAGTCATATGAGGTAACCTCATTGTGGTCGCAATTAGTGGTTCTCGCTCTCAATGGGGCACGTGATAAGTTGTGCGTGGATTGCGGAGAGTAGCATAAGCCTCCACATGCTGGGTGTCTCCACAGTGTCATGCACAACGAGCCACGTGATATGATGTGCAGATTGACTGTCTCAGAAGCAGAGACAACTGAGACTTGTCCTCTGCCACCCAGATTGAGGTGAGTAACCACGCCACCACAAGGACCTACTAAGTAGTGGGAATTAGGCATTCCAAATTGGGAGAAATGGGGATAAAAAAATGAAAAAGAATAAAAAAAAGAAATCACAGTCTGAAAAACATTAAAAATTTATTCTAATGCAAAAAATAAAAATCTTATATTACTGGCATAATCTTTAATGTGTGATAATTAGATATGCATTAATACTGATTTGATGCATTCAGAGTTTGACTGAAAAGCAGACCTGTCATTGAAAGTTATTGGTCTTAAAGGAATCATTCATCCAAAAATGAAAATTCTCTCATTATTCACTTACCCTGATGCCATCCCAGGTGTGTATGAGACAGTCCAAGTCCCAGCACTTTGACAGTCCAAAAGTCACATTTAGGCAGCATAAATGTAATCCATGCGACTCCAGTCGATCAACGAATGTCTTCTGAAGCAAATCGATAGGTTTATGTAAGAAACAAGTCGATAATTAAAACATTTTTAACTTAAAATTTGCGCTTCCATCCAGGGCTCTGATGTTGTTTGAAATGGCCATTGTAAATAAGCGCTGCTTCCAAATCTTACATGATCTCACAGATGCGCTTACGTCATGCGACAGCTATGTGATGCATCAGCAGCTGGCAGGAAGCGCTTTTTAAAAGTTAATAACATTTTAATTATCGATTTATTTTTTTACACAAACATATTGATTTGCTTCAAGGCATTCACTGATCGACTGGAGTCGTGTGGATTACTTTTATGCTGTCTAAATATGACTTTTGGACCATCAAAGTATTGGCACTTGCATAATAAGAACCTGATTTGTGTTCTGCTGAAGAAAGACAGTCAAGGTAAGTGAATAATGAGAGAATTTTCATTTTTGGGTGAACTATTCCTTTACAGTAATATCGAGTCAAGAGGTGAATTTTGTCCAAGAAGTGCATCACTGTTCACGCACGCATCTGCTTCACCGTGAGACAGGAGCACTCTAAAGAGCATGCGCAGACATTGATTCAGTTTTCAATAATACTGGTGCTTTTAACATCGGTGGCAATGAACATTTTGAACCGAGCAGAGATTCCACAGTACCCATAGCCAGTCGTGGCGTCACCCAGTTTGGAACAACTGGCATAAGCTTTATTCAAGCTGTCAAACCACAAAAAGACAAACTTGTTTCTAAAAAAAAAAATTACATAAAATTATTTCTGATTCTGAATTACCTATACAAAATGTATCTTCTAGCCTAGACTGAAGTCAGTATGTCCCTTGATAAAGATTTTGGAAAAATATAATGGAAGTTTATGAAAAACTATTGTGTTGCTTAGTGGCAGGGCAGAATTTTGAGCTGTTCCCAAAGTCGTAGCTTGACACTATTGCCAGATGCAACCCCCTTAATGCTCTGGAAATGTAAATATCATGAAGCTTTCTGATACTACAAAGTTGTGCAGTCAAAAAACACTGTAATTCAGATCTGTATCTTGAACTGGTGGGAGATCAAAGGCTTGCAGTAAATGGATTTATAGTAAAAGAGATCCTGCCCACTCATAGAGCTGCTGTGGAATCAGAATGAGCTTTATTGCCAAGTAAGCTTACACATACAAGGAATTTGTCTTGGTGACAGAAGCTTCCAGTGCACAAACAATACAATAACAAGACAGCAGGGGTGGACTGGCCATAGGGAGAACCAGAAGTTTTCCCGGTGGGCCGGCTGTGAAATGGGGCCGAATGGGCGGCGATAAGCTGAGACGGGCTGCCGCATTATGCCGAACGTACCGCGACTGGCTGAAGAGGGCCGCAAAACAGCGCCGCGATATGCAGAAAAGGACAGCATCCCACAAAAGCTCAATGGGGTTAAGATCCATAACACTCTTTTCCAATTATCTGTTGTCCAATGTCGGTGTTTCTTTGCCCACTCTAACCTTTTCTTTGTTTTTCTGTTTCAAAAGTGGCTTTTTCTTTGCAATTCTACCCATAAGACCAGCACCCCTGAGTCTTCCCTTTACTGTTGTTCATGAAACTGATGTTGAGTGGGTATAATTAAATGAAGCTGCCAGCTGAGGATATGTGAGGCATATATTTCTCAAATTAGAAACTCTGATGTACTTTTCCTCTTGTTTAGTTGTACATCTGGCCTTCCACATCTCTTTCTGTCCTTGTTAGAGCCAGTTGTCTTTTGTCTTTGAAGACTGTAGCGTACACCTTTGTATAAAATCTTCATTCCTCAAAACAATGATTGACGAGTTTCTAGAGAAAGCTGTTTCATTTTTGACCTAATATTGACTCAAAGATAATGTTAATCTTCATTTAACGAACTAAATAGCTTTCAACTGTGTTTGATATAATGGCAAGTGATTTTCTAGTACCAAATTAGCAATTTAGCATGATTACTCTAGGATAAGGTTTTACAAATCTGTTATATACAGATATTAAGGTGCAAGGGAATGTAATGGCTGAAGAAGTAGGATATGTTAGATAATATAGATAGACTAAGCTGTGTGTTGCACATAAGTATTGCTCAATGAGGCAGGTTTAACTGTTTATGAGATGCATAGCCTGAAGGAAAAATCTGTTCTGGTGCTCATTGCTCTATAGTGCTGGTCAGAAGGTAACAGTTCAAATATGTAATGTACAGTTTAATCCATTAGCACATTACACTGTGCTCTGTGGAAGAAGACCAGAAAAACCCCTCTCAGCAACTCCAATCTTTTCTGGCCTAATGCAACCATAATAAAGAATTCTGCTCATGCTGTATAAAGCCAGAGTGAGGAGAGGTAGTGGAGGAGAATACTGAGCACAAGACATAATTTTTCCTTGTAATGTGATGGCTACATGTTTTAAGGCTTGTTCCCTGTGCTTAATAGAGGAAAGAGTGGTGAGGTCTGAAAAGAAGTGCTTCAAAGACTATGTATGGTCTGAAGAGCGAATAACTGACCCATTCTGTTATATATTTAGATGTTACAAGGGTGGAGTTTAGGTGACCTGAAGAAAACCAAGGTCAGAGATTTTTAAATCAATTATTCACAACTCCATATTCGAGAGAACATATTTCTACATCTCTTATGCCTCAGTACAGGTACATATTACAACAGAGTGTATTTGGTATCTATAGTAACAAATAGTTGAAATTGACAGGCCTGATTTACAAAATCTGCTATTAAGTAGGGCATTGCCTATATTCTTGCAATACATCATGCAGAGCACAAAAATGAAATATTAATAATGACCCTTATCTGAGCTATTAGCATTGGTGAATGATGACATCAGGGCGGGTAGGTGTTTCATCTCCCAATGGAGGCTATGCTTAACTTCTTGCCTTGTGTATATATATGAGTGACCCTCCCTTTCTGCACCTGAAGATGAATGTGCTTTAGCCTGCGTTCGGAATTAATAAACTGAAAAGATCTGCAAAGACCCATTCTGCATGATGAAGACTTCAAAATGACTTTTAAACGAATGCCTTATCCATCAATGCTCTGAGAAATCCCTAATACATTTTCTGGGGCTTTCTCTTTCTCTCACCCTTTCACAGTTGGTATGTGCTATTATTTGCTCCAGGTCTGCTGGAGATTGCTTTGCATGGCTATGAGGAAGGTTTATGTGATTCAAGCACCTAAGCAAGGTAATAAAATTGTGGAGAATGTTTCACTTCAACAGGTGCTGTATACTTGAATACACATTTTCCATGCCTTAATGATGACTGCAATACCCAATATCCAGAAAAGCAGTGTGAGAAAAGTCAGCCTACATGTACAACAGCTGTGCCCACAAAATTTTACTTTCCTTGAGCAGATAAAATCTAATTCTGACAACAAAACAGACTTAGTCAAATGCAAGATGTTCAAGTCCCTTAGAGATAAGTTCTTTGTGAGCAAAAATAGCTTGTTGAACAAAGCATATAAGCAGCACAGTTCTATTTTATTCCCTTCCATCTTTTGAAAGTAACTGAGGCGGGAGACAGGAGAGTCTTTTCTGAAAGACGAGCAGTGGGATTCATTAAAAATAATTTGTGGTCTAAAGTATCTTCACTCAGGCAATGCAGAACCTAGGGAATGTTGTAGCCAAACTGAAGATTGTGCGATTGTACTGAATGAAAATGTAGGTTCAAAAAGGTAAAGGGGTCCAAAAGTACATGCTATTTTATCCTTGATGAGATCTTGTTTGAGGGAGATCTTTTAAGCTTAGTGTTGAACCACAGGCATATAAAATAGTGTTTACAATTTGTTTGTTTGTTTTTTTTTTTTTTTTTTACTCAAATTAGTTGTTTTCGAAAGCAATGAAATACCCTACATACTTGACTTCACTTAAGTGCTATACAAAGAAAACACTGAAATTGGACAGGCACCTTACACAAAACCTAGAAGTAGGTTTGCGCACTTCAGCAGCCGGACCTTAAATTCAAAGACCGAAGACACCTTGAATTCCAAGAACCATGCAAAGTTGTTTAAGTGAGGTTACAAGTAACTACTGAATGCCACAGCGATGGCATCCTTAAGTTTTTAACCACCTGATGATGTCACCCTTCTAAAAAAAACCTTTTTTTTTTTTTCAAACATCAAACAACACCAGGTGGAAGCACATCCCAGTTTGCCCTAAGTAATTTCAGACATGGCTCTGACTGATTTGAGCATTAGTGCTGGGGTGTTACTGTGTCCTGACTTCCAACTGCAGGTTACTCACATCCGTCTGAATAATGGTTAAGAGCTCTGCTCCTGCCACCACCTCTTAATTTTCACGTCTCCTCTAAACCTCTAAAACTCACAGTGGAGTGGATCAGCAGACACTTCATTTGTGATGACATTTAAGGTCCTAAATTTAGCAGTTGAGCTTCAGGTTTCTCCTACATGCAGCGCAATCTGTGCCTTAAAGTACCTGTCATTTTGATTCAATGGATCTCAATTGATTTGTTTGTAATACGAAGTAGTGGTCACCATCTATAGAAGGTGAGAATACGATTTTTGTCCTAATCCAGAGTCCAGGATGAAGGCTACAACAAGGCTCAATGGAAGATTTATGGCCTGGGGCCACTAAGAGAGTTTTGCACCAGCTGACACAAATTTCACATGTCACCAGTGCTACGGCACAAGCTGTGCCTTAAAGTACCTGTCATTTTGAATCAATGGAAATCAACTGATTTGTTTGAAATACACAGTAGTGGTCACCGTCTCTGGAAGGTGAGAATAATATGTTGTCCTAATCCAGAGTCCAGGATGAAGGCTACAACAAGACTCAACGATAAGGAAGACTTATGGCCTGGGGCCACTGAGAGAGATTTTGCACCAGTTGCCACAAATGTCACATGTGTCACCAGTGCTACATTTTTACTATATGTTGCCTTCCATGATTTATCCATGTGTTTGTAGGCCTTGCAAACCTAAAACATTTAACTTTCACAGATTTTAAAAGTGCTGAAATGTGACTATATATACTTATTTTATTGTCAAAATTCATTTATTTCCATCTTTGGAAAGAAAACAAAATATGTAGCAATATAATGCTTTATTAACATTTTCCAAACAAAGCCTTCCACAAAATAAAGACAGTGCACTAAAATATCACCAAATCAAGTAACATTAAACATTTCCCAAAGTAAAAGTGGGAGTTTGACTTATTGAAAGAACTAGTCCCCTTGTTACCCCTCTACACATCACTGACCATTTCTTCATCCAGTTTTCTGTTACTCTCCCTTCTTCTTTACCTCTTACTTCACCTATGGTCTCCTTCTGCAACCTTCGCTCTCTCTCTCTCTCACCCACTCACTTCTCTTCCGTAGTCTCTGCATCCCTTCCCTCCACTAACCATTTTTCTTCACTTGATTTAAATGAAGCTACAAATGCTCTTTACTCAACATTAACTTCTTTCCTTGATAGTGTCTGTCCTCTTACTTCCAGGCCAGCACGTGCCACACACTCCAGCCGGAGGCTGTCGGAGACACTTTGTGATCACTGAACTGAGCTGAGGGCTGCGGAGAGAAAGTGGCACAAGTCAAAAGACCCTGCTGACCTGTGTTGGTATCAATCACTTCTCTCCTCTTTTCCGCTAGAGTTTCTGCTGCTAAAATTGATTATTACCAGAACAAGATCATATTTTCAACTTTCTCATCTCTTCTCTATCCTCCACCACCACATCCTATTACTTCTCTGACTGCTGATGACTTTACTATGTTTTTTACTGACAAGGTAGTGAGCATCAGCAGCCAGTTCTCTATAACTAACACCCACAGCTACTCTCTTTCAACATCCCGTCCTCTGTTTTCCTCTTTCTCTCCTCTCTCCGAGACTGAGGTCTCCAAAGTGCTTCTTTCTAACCATCCTACCATCTGTCCACTTGACCCTATCCTCTCCCATCTTATGCAAGCTGCCTCTCCATCGATCTTACCCGCACTCACACACATTATCAATGCATCTCTCACAACTGGAAACTTTCCCAATACATTCGAGCAGGATCGAGTAACCCCACTGCTTAAAAAAACAACACGTAACCCCACAATAATTGACAACTACAGAGCAGTGTCTCTCCTACCCTTCCTGTCTAAAACTCTTGAGAGGGTTGTATTCAACCAGTTGTCTGCTTTTCTCTTACAGAACAACCTACTCGACAGACATCAGTCTGGCTTCAAAAAAAGGACACTCAACAGAGACTGCCCTATTGTCAGTAGCTGAAACCCTGTGACTGGCGAGAGCTAACTCCAGATCATCTGTCCTTATCCTCTTTGACTTGTCTGCTGCTTTTGACCACCCTCTCTGACCTGGGCATCACAATAACTGCTTAGATGGCTTGAGTCATATTCACTGGCAGATCGTTCAAGGTCTCTTGGAGAGGTGTCCAAGACACACCAGCTGACCACTGGGGTTCCTCAAGGATCAGTTCTTGGCCCCATCATCTTCTCGATGTACACAACATCACTGGGACCAGTCATTGAGGCACATGGCTTTTCCTAGTACTGTTACGCAGATGATACACAGCTCTACCTGTCGTTCCAGCCTGATGACCCTACTGTCTCAGCTCGTATCTCTGCCTGCCTCTCAGACATTTCGGCCTGGATGAAGGAACGACAAATTCAGCTCTACCTTGCCAAGACAAAACACCTCGTGGTCTCAGCCAACCCATCTGTTAACCACAACCTCACTTTTCATCTTGGTTGAACTACACTAACACCAGCCAGAACAGCCTGGAACTTGGGAGTGGTGGTAGATGACCAGCTTAATTTCACTGCACACATCTCATCAACCCCCCGGTCTTGTGCTTTACAACATCAGGAAAATCAGACATTTCCTGTCTGAATATGCTACACAGATCCTGGTCCAAGCTCTGGTCATTTTAAGACTGGAATACTGCAATGCTCTGTTGGCTGACCTTCCAGCTAACACAATTATGCCACTGCAGATGGTCCAGAATGCAGCAGCATGTCTGGTCTTCAATCAGCCAAAAAGGGCTCATGTCACCCCACTCTTGATTTCACTCCACTGACTACCTGTAGCTGCCCACATCAAATTCAAGGCTTGCAAAAAAAGGCTTTCCTCTGTGCTAACATGTTTACTACTCCAGCCACTGTGAGAACTTGGCAGTCCTATACTGCAGATGTTGTTAAACTTTGTATGACAAATTGCTTGCTATGTGTCTCATTTGTAAATCGCTTTGGATAAAAGCATCTGCTAAATGACTAAATGTAAATGTAGTCCTCACACAGGTTGCATATTTATTGCAATCGGCATTAAGTCCCTTAAACTGTCATCCTCCACAATATTAATTTGCCAGTAGACTGTGGCTATCCACTTTGTTACAGCAATCATGACACTGGGTTCATGATTCGCGTCAAAGCGGCAACGCCAGCGTCGCCATCCTAATTCTTTCATTTGCATTATTTGCAGAGGGTATAATATTGAATAAATGAGTGCTCAATTGATTTAATAATCTCAACAGGTGGTTGCTGTTTTTTAGTTTTTCCAGAATCTTTCCATTTGTATTTTATATAAACTACAGTCTTCGTTCAGCAACTGAGACCAGGATTATTTACTGTATTTAGGATTTATTCTGTCAGAACAAATGAGAATGAATACACTCCTTTCTTTCTTGCCTAATGGAAATAGATGCAATGTACATCCCTCAACACTCTGTAGCTGTGCGAGGTGGTCATAGCCTTAATCTCCATGTGTTTTCTTCTTCTCAGAGCAGATTAAAGAAATAGATCAATACAGAGCTGTTAACAGACTGAGAGGAAAAAAGAAAAACAGCATTAACAGCTTAGCAGCAAAAATGCAGGATCACTGTGACCACCATAACAACAGGGACGTTTGGGAGAAAGTAAAAAAAAAAAAAAACTCTTACCCTTTCTCTTATTTACACACATTTCAATCAGTCCTCTTCTGTTTGCACTTCCTCTCTACTCTTAATGTAATCTGAACATTTATTTGGGACTCAAGTATATGATGTATCAAGGGAAGCTGTTTACACTCACTGAGCAATTTATTAGGAACACCTGTAAACCTACTTATTTATGTGATTATACAATTAGCCAATCGTGTGTGGCAGTAGTGAAATGCATAAAATCATGCAGATAAGGTTTCAGGAGCTTTATTTAATGTTCACATCAACCATTAGAAGGGGGGGGAAATTGATCTCAGTGAAATTATATATAGTTGTTGGTGCCGGACAGGATTGTTTGAATATTTCTGAAGCTGCTGATCTCCTGGGACTTTTATGCACAAAAGTCTCTAGAGTTTACTCAAAATGGAGCCAAAAAAAAAAAAAAAACATCCAGTGAGCGGCAGTCCTGCAGATGGAAATGTCTTGATGATAAGAGAGGTCAACTGAGAATGGCCATACTCGTTTGAGCTGACAGAAAGGCTACGGTAGCTCAGATAATCGCTCTGTACAATTGTAGTGAGCAGAATAAAATCTCAGAAAGCACAATGCATCGAACCTTGAGGCACATGGGCTACAACAGCAGGAGACCATGTCAGGCACTTTGTTAGGATCGTAGTGTTCCTTATAAAGTGCAAAGTGAGTGTATATTATCTCTGAATGTCACAAATTGAGCTTGCTGATCATCAAAATTAAATCAATTTCTTCTTTCATTCTGACCATTAGCTTTTGGGTAAATGTTTATAAAACTTCTGAAAATGTTTATTTGCATTGGTTTTATCTATGTTTTCTGCACCATTTTCTTATAAGCGGCAAAAGGCTGTTTTGTGGTTACCCTTGTTTTGTGCTATGTGGTGTTTGAGTTTGAATACCTACATTTTCAGACTTTGTCCACTCATAAAATCAGCTCATGTTTCCCGCACACAAAAAGATGTACATATGCAGGGGCTGCTTCTACAAAGCAAATAAGCAGGACACTTCCTGGGTGAAAAGAAGACTGGACAGGTTCCTGGTGTTCTTCTGTCATGCCTCAAGCCCCATACACACATGCAGAGACTTTATCCCTTCATGTCGCTAGTCCCTGTACTGTGAAGTCTCTAGTGGGCATTCCTACTGCTGTCATTCCAACGTTATTGGTAGATTGCACATTGTACCATATCTCTTTAAAAATCTGATTAAAAAATCAGACACATTGCCGGTAAAACTAAGATATCATTCTAACTTAACAAAGAAAAGTTTTCTTGACATTAACATTAACATTCTGCATGGGAGAGTGTTTATATATAAACTGCAGCAGTTGATGTTCATTGCATCATATCATTAACAAGACAAATAATCAATCAATGTAGGAATCAAACTCACTCAGACTGCTGATCATTTCTTTTCCATGTACATTTTTTATTATTATACCCATGTGCTGTTGCAGATGAAACTTAGAACAGTGAAATCGCTCACATAACTTTTAACTTCTCTTCCTTTCCTGCTCTCGACTCCAGTATCTCAAAGGAGATGGATGATGTGAGCTCTACTGACACCCTCTTCACTCCTATTGGTTGTTGCTCTTCATTTGTATAAAGTTTAACTTTTCTAAACGTTCTCAAGTCGCTAGATATGTCCACATCCAGGTCGCTTATATTGCCAAATGTTGCCAGTTCTCATTGAAAATGAATGAGATCGAATCACTTTGTTGCTGGCAGTTGCTGCATGTGTGTACGGGCTGCAGCAGGTAAAAAGCCTGTACACACATTGATATGTGCAATTTATTTAAAATATTGTGCTTTTATTGCCTCTACCAGGACCTCCTCCTGTATCCTGTTGCTTAAAACAGGTAAACACAAAGATTATTTTGAGCTTTGGCATTTATGAATTTCAGGCTCTCAGAAATGTAAGACAAAGGCAAATTGCCCTTTGCTGTTGATGATGGAAGATGGTGAGAAGGAAGTCATTGAGGGAAGATGAAGGGAATGAGCGAGATTTATGGTAAAGCACTCGTGTATCACAGGTGAGGGCCATTCTCCATTAGTGGTTTAGTAATGTCTCTGACAGTCGCATACATTAATGCTATAGAGATGCTCAAAAGTCCCTTTAAGGCATCAGATCACTGCAGCCATATTCATAACGCCTCCAGGCTGCTACAGTATTTTCAGTATTGCAAGTACAGCTCCTTTTTACTTGAATGGGGAAAGATCAAAATCTTCAAAACTGTTAGTTAAGATTAGATTCAAATAAAATTTAAAACCAGCTGTTAAATCTGACAATAGTGGTATCATAAATTGTGCTTCTTTAGCTCAAATCACGAGAAAAGAAAAAGGCTAAAAATCAAGCTGTTTTTCAGGCTGGTTAAGCTAATGTGGTTGCACATTCTAGGGATAAACAAACTAGAATGTGCATATACTAGAATGTGAAAATGTCTTTATCAAAAAGGTGCCTGGCTGTTTTAACTGTAAGACATGACTTTCATTCCAACAGCCGCCAGATTGAGCTTTTTGATGCCTTTATAAAAAAGGCAATTGGCTCTTTTAACTGTATGGCAGGACTACTACCACCATATTTAGTGCTACGATTTCTCACATTCATATGTATAGGAGTGGGAGTCTCATCCCTTATAATGTCTCTGGTAAAATGTATCAGGTGTAGCCATTTCTTGAGTTCCCTAACCTTGTGAGGCTAGGTCCATAAAGAACAACATTTCCTACGGCCTTGTTTCTGGAAAACATAAAAGGTGTAGCCTTTTTGCGTGTGTGTGTGTGTGTGTGTGTGTGTGTGTGTAAAATAGCAGATCTTTCCGTTCATATTGCCTTAACATTCTGGCAGAATCATTTATTCTGGGAAGACTCAGGGTGCTTGATAGCAGGTGTCTGAATAGTACAATTCAGCATCACGGATGTGACAGCTTCTGACACATGCTCAGTTGAAAGAAGACTCTGGGAAAAAAAGATTACCCAACGTGTTTTTTTTTTTTTTTTTTTTCAGAAACTGTCCTGAGGAAGCTATGTGCAAGCATTACTCTTTAACAGCTGTAATGAGCCAACAACCAAACTCATCAATGCTGGATGAATCCATGAGGCAGAAATCTATAACTCCCAGCTACCGAGAGTTATTTGAATCCCAGAGAGAAGCGTGTATAATATGGAGGAAATGACTATTGATTTGGCTCTGCTAGTGTGCATACCACCCCCTTCTGAAACAAAAACTTATTTAGTGTGATGTTTCATAAGTATAATAATACAGGACATTGTCCCCTGTTGGATTTTTTTCTTTAACAACATAGTGAGACCTCTGGCTTTTCTATCAATGCCAGGCCCATTAAATTCTAGAATCGATTAAAAAAACTAAATTATACGATCCTATAATTTAGGAGTACTGTGAATTATTGGCCTGTGGGCTAGCAGTTATCCATAAAGTTTGAGTTGCCTGCTTCAGATTACATTATATATTCTGAAAAAAAGCAAAAGACAGTCTCAAAGCTTTTTTGACAGGGGAGGCGTGCTCAATGCAAGGCTCATTGCAGGAGCAACCCTCTGATGAAAAATAAATGACCTTATATGACGCCTTCATCTCTCTCAAGTCCACAATATGCTTGCCAGGGTATACAGTGTTACCGCTTATACTCGATACATAGCACGACACCGGTGCAAAATTTTATTCTGGTAAAATTGGTAAACATTATGAAAGAAATGTACTTAATGACAACAGTTTCTATCAATAGCCAAACGAATAGAAGTGCCTACATAAAGTTGCCTACCGAGTTTGTGACTCATAAATAAAACTACATAAACACATTGAAACCCAGATGTTCTTTATGGACATCAAGATGACTGTGAATGCACATTTACAGAAGACGTTACTTTTAGTTGACAGCAGCAACTGTGCGAGGCGGGACGTGGTTTGCCCCATATTGCCACTCTGTGCACGCCTTCTGTCATTTTTCCATCAAAAGCAGGAGAATTTCAATATTTAGTCAAAAATATAGCATTCAGGTGCATTATAATTGTTTCCCATCATTGTGATTCCAAAACACCAGTAAAAACTTATTCATGACGGAAGATGGAGAGAGACTCAAATGAGAACTGTAAGGAAAAACCGCAGCAACAGTAAAACTGTAATATAAACAGAAATAAACTTCAAGCCTTCTCTCTCTCTCTCTCTCTCTCTCTCTCTCTATATATATATATATGGCCTATACTGTATAGGCTATACACAAACATTATTAACATGTACAAAGACAGTGGGCCTAAAAGGCCAAATTTATTTTTAGTTATACCATTTTAGCACTTTAGTCAAATACTATAAATGGATGAGCCCAATTTTAAATGGAAAACTTTTCGTTGAGCTTTAAAAACGGAAAAGGCATATTCATTACGGGGAAGAAACCCCTTAACCAGTGGCGATTTTAGGGGGTGGCCTGTGGTGGCCTGGGCCACCCCTGAAATCTCATTGGCCACCCTGTGGCCACCCCAGAACTGATTGGTAGTTCATCATGTTCATCAACACAAGAACAAAGAACCAATAGAAACACCTGTCAATCAAAGATGACGTCTCAGGTCATTTGTTGATTTAGAGCCACACTGACCCAGGGTCAGTTTTATATTTCTGACCATTATAGTAGTGGTGGGACTGAAGCTGTGTGAGCTGATCTTTGATCAGTGGGGGGAGGGGCAGGCCGCGGGTGGCCAGGCAGGTGCCGCAGGTCGCGGGCAGCGGGCACCAGGTCTGGAGTATAATGGTCGGTCAGAAGCACGAAGCTGACACGAGCTAGGGTCTACCTCCAACTTCCAAAGAGTTGACAACGTCGATTTGGGGTCAAAAAGAAAGCTGTTATTTGAGAGGTATGTTCATCTAATCTATCGTTTAATTTATCACAAATTTCTATGTGAATGTGAAAATATTTTTTCATTGTTACAGTAGCTAGGTTAAAGAGTAAGCTAGACCCTACACCACATTCAGCATGTTATCTTTATATTGACATGAAATATGAAATGCCATGTTTTCTGATTTAATGACGGAGGTGTGTAAAGCGTTTTACAGATGTATATGTTCAATAGCTAAAGTTATATATATGGCTAACCTGTGTGTGAAATGGAAGGGTTTGTGCTGTGACTGCACTTTAAATCTTTACATGAGTTATTTATGAGCTCTTTATGTGTGTTATTGGTCAGTCAGACCAATAAAATCTTCAAAGTTTTTATACCTTATTTGACATTTTAAATATGCAGAGGCAGGGCAAATTGCACTTAAATGCCCCAAATTATTTGACTAACTATTTTATTTGGTAATATTCAAAGTAATTGAAGCTATCAGAACATGTGGAAAATAAACCTGAGTAGACACTGTAAATAGAGTTTTGTTTTTTACTGTATTCAGAGCTCAATCTGCAATTTTGGGGTTTCCAGACAGACACCTATAAGCCCTCGTAGCCAATTTCACACACTGATTTGTACCCAATTTAACAATATTTCTGCTGGACAGTGCAGTTATAGCTAATAAATGAATGAATAATTGATTGAATGATTGATTGAATTGCGCCTCAATCAGTTATCACCTGTGCTTGTATCTTTTTATGATTATACACTATACCTGATGTTATACGCAGATTAATTCTCTACAATGAGAATAGCTCTTAAAACTGTGTAACTGGCTTTTCCTAAACAATTATTGATTTAAAAATGGATGTTATGTTAAAATAACCAGAGATTCCCTGAAACTGTAATAGGTTGAAATAGAACAGGAATAGAAAACTGTCAAATGTCAAAACAACAGTCTGATGTTGAATACAAACAATTCAGTGAATGCTAACATGAGTTTAAGAATTCATTTATTCTACATGTGTAGATGTTGAAGCAAAGCAATGCGATATTTACACATTTTGATCATGTGCCATTCATAAAGGTTCTCCCGGTATCGCCACCCCAAACTAGGTCTGTGCCGCATCTTGGCCACCCCAGTAAAAATGTCCTGGATACGCCACTGCCCTTAACGGAAAAAATAGCCAAGGCCTACTTGCTCCATTGATTCGTTCTTTTTGGAAAGGTAGTGTATATTAGAAGGAAAAGTGTGTATATATATATATATATATATATATTTCTTTCTTTCTTTCTCCCTGGTCGTAGCCTTTTCCTTTAGGCCTATTTGTTGGGGCTGTTCGCAACGAACGCGTATTTGCGTCCGTTGGTGCTGTTTTTCAATGTAATTATGTTCTAGTTGGACCTCTTTGACAGCTGACAGCTTGTCAGTTAAAAAAATAACTTCAAAACGTGTCTCGATACAGCTGCATTCTGCTTGTTGCGTCTTGTGTTGTTTTAGCTCAAGGGCGTGTTTGGCGCCAAGACCATTATTAGAATGAACTAATATATGATTCCCGTAAAAGAGTGACGTCTCCCGTGGAAAGCAGACAAGCCGCGTTACCCGCTGCTGGCAAACGTGGCAAAAAATATTTGTGCATTTGCGCATTTGCGCAACAAGCGATGAAAAGCCTGAAAACGTGAACATGCTCTTTCTTGGAAAAAAAGAAAAAAAAAAAAAGAAAAAAAAAGAATTACATTACTACTGTAGGCTACATATTTATTGTTTGGCACGTTTGATTTGTACATAGCCTATATGTTTGCTGTGTGGCGTGTTCGTTGAGGTTTGTTGAACAACACAAAATTTAATCTGATTGCGCTTTATTTTTTCAGTTTCATTTAGTTAAAATAAATAATAAATACAATTAAAATTTTAAGTTTTAAATCAAGCTGCCTTGTATTATTGCGTAGCAGGCCACTGAGCAACGAAAATTACACCATAGCACCCACTGAGTGTCCAACTTACCGTATTACCGGTATAACCGGTTTTGAACGCGGATAATGATGATAACATCGTGGCAAGTCTAGTCCACAAAATATATGTTCCTTGATATGCATGAACCAGTATCAAGACTTTAAATTTCATAAAGAATCCCTTCACAGCCAGAGGCATGAGGTAAATTATGAGATTTTGGTGTTTTGTCTGAATTCAACAGCACAGCTCAGGAATGATCTAAACAGCTGACAAGAGTTCGCTTCAAGAGTTCGCTGCCCTTGTGTGTTATTAATAGAAATCTTGATAATATATTTGTAACCCTTCTTTTTCCAAACAAGTTTCCAACTTGAAAAGATTGTTTTAATGCATATTAGTAATCAAGAGTATTGTTAAATGAATCAAATACTGGCTACAAAATAAGTGGTTATTTGGTCTCAGTCTCGCTTTTAAAGGAACAGTTCACCAAAAAATTAAAATTCTGTTATTTACTCAGTCTCATGTCATTCCAAACTGTGTGACCAGGGTCTGAAATTAACACCTGCCCAGAGCCAAATGAGGGTAAATTTTCTGTTTGGCCAGCGAATTTCGATGTGTGTGTGCCTTTTCCCTTCTACTAATATCTACCGCTGTGTCTCGTTTGGAAGGATGCGTCCTCCAGAGGTCGCGTTTGTCGGCCGCATACGTCATCGAGAGTGTCTCGTTTCATAAAAGCGAGTAGACACTTCGAATGCTGCCTTCGAATGCGACCTTTTTTTCACGGAAATTCGGAGGATGCATGAGGTGTATTCTTCGTGGGCACTCACAACCCACAGTTCTTTGCTTCAATGGAAATGTCTTAAAAAAAAAAAAAAAAAAAAAAAAAGGACAATTTGCCCTTAAACGCAAGGAATGTTAATTCCTAAGTTGAAGAACCTCAGTAGATGGGTGCAGAGTATATAATATGTATAATTATATTAATATATAATTAAAATAAAGATTAGACTAAAAGTACACCTGTAAAATCTATTTTCTTTTCTTTTTACATCATTATAACTCTCCTAAAATGTACCTCATACATTCCCTTCTAAAGGGAATTTGTTCCCTTCTCACTCAAAGCGTTCGCTAAAGAGTTGCATGCTGTCATAGCAACCATGTTATGTTAGTTTCCCTTTGTCTTACGAAGGCCGTCTCATTTAAACGAGGCTTGTTTAAAGGAGGACACTCAGTATACTGCAGCCTTCAAAGGACGTGTCCTACCTAGCATGCAGCCTTCAAAACGAGACACAGCCCATGTCAGTTCCTAAAAATAATCATCCAGTTTTGTCCTCAAGGGGGTTTGGTTTGCCTACAGTCAGCAAGGCCACAGGTGTTTAGACAGAATGCCCCTTAGCTTGTTTCCTCAGTTAGCAGTATATCTAGAAACAAGATGAAGGCAATGTTCAGGACCATTCTCTCAGATTTTGAGTGGATGTGCAAGTACGTTTTAATAACCCACCACACACTCACACACACACACACACACACACACACACACACACACACACACACACACACAAATTCTCCAGTAATAATAGCATTATATTACCGGATCAAATGATTTTCATGACGTTCGGACAGAAAACCGGACTTAGGGTGCTTTCACACTAGCACTTTTGGTGCACACCCGGGGTCGAATGACGTCAAAGTTAGGTTAATTTGGATGATGTGAATGCTTTTTCCCGAAATTGGGTGCACACCTGCGAAATGCACCCGGGTCTGCTTGAAAAGGCGGTCTGGGGTACAGTTCACTGCTGATTTAAACACAATTGTTCCAAATTGAGGAAGTGAACCGCTTGTGATGATGTATAATTTGCGTCTTTTCAGGCTTGCGATTGCAATTATTGTGGTATAATCCATTTCTCATACCTGCTTTTGTTCAAATAAATCCCCAGCTCAAATTCTTCACATCTCTTGCAATGCATCCATGGCCTCGTGGCAGACAGATGCTAATATTCATCACATCATTGCACATTCAATGCATCCGCGGGAGACGAACACAAGTTTTATGTACATGGCAAGTTTTCGTGGTAAATCCAAAGAGACAAACTTTAATACTTCACTTAACACAGTGACGTCTTTTTGAGTTGTTATCTAGTTAAAGTGGTAAACAGCTGCCGCTTGTACTCATGCTGATGACATAATCGGACCGCGGTTTGGACCCAAATAATATAATGTGAACAGAGACTCGGGTTTGGTCCAAGCAATCGAACCAAGTGTGAAAGCACCCTAAAATAAACAGACAGTGTTTTTCAGCACTAGACACTGCTACTGAATCTACAGTGTGAGACATAAAGCGTGACCAGTGTAGTCCAATTCCCAAACAAATGTCTCTTTTGAGCTGGTTCTTTTGAATCTACAGTGCAAAAGATAATGTACTACCAGTATAATCCGATTCCCAAACAAATGACTCTTTGAGCTGGTTCTTTTTAGAGAATCAACATGTACAGTGCTACCAGTGTTGTCTGATTCCTGAACAAATGACTCTTAACAGCCTGCTCTTGTAAGTGAATAAAAAAAAAAACTTAGCCTATGAATCAGTCAGAGCTTTCAGATATCTCCTTTTTCCCTGTCCACTCTACAACACGAAGACTAAGTTTTCAAATGTATCCACTTGGGAGAGTGTTTTTCAAAAACCTCAGTTTTCGCTGTCAAAAACGCTATCTCAGCGTGGATGGAAGGCCAAAACGTAGAGAAAAAGGTGACTGGATAAATCTGATGAAATAAATTGACTCACTCAAAACCCAAGAACTGTTACTGTGTTATATGTTCGTAACATTAAATTTTGTTGTAATAAGTGAATTATCTGAGAAAAAAAAAAAAAAAAGTTAAATGAAATTTCAGGCATTTAAATATTTCATAAATGATAAAATGTAAAAATTCTTTAAAAAAAAAAAAGCTCACTTTTAAACATTTATACTGTGTTTTGTATTTGTCTCATTTCTGTCAAATCCACTTTTAAAATGCAAAAATAAATAAATAAATAAAATTGGCCTGCAAAATCTGACTTGCTGGTAGGCTAAATAGGCAAATTTAATTTCGGACCCTGCGTGTGACTCTCCTTCTGTGGAATGCAAAAGGAAAATGTTTTATATAAATAGTCTAGGGACGCTCAATGTCATGTGTATTTTGTTGGTTCATATTTTTCATGTCTTTTATTTTGAAATTTCTAGTTCCTATTTCATGTCATGTGGTTCCCTTGTCATGTGATTTCCTGTTTCCCTCCATGTTCATGTGTCTTGTTTTCATTGGTTGATTGTCTTATCTTGTTTAGAGTTCTTTGTGTTGGTTATCCTTGTCATGTGTTCTCCCGTATCATGTATTTAACCCTCATGTTTTCCATTGTCCATTGTCAGCTATTGTTGAATGTAATTTTGGTTGTGTATTCAAGTTGATGTCAAGTCAATTCAAGTTTATGTCAAGTCAAGTTAAAGTCAAGTTCAAGTCAAGTTCATGTTTTTTGTTCACGTTTGTAGTTAGGGTTTTTGGATTTCACTTTTGTTAATAAATTTGCACTTGGGTTCTTTACTTCATCGTCATTGCCAGTGCCAACAACAACGTTACAGAATACCTGACCGACACAATATGAACCCAGCAATCCAGCTTCTTTGACTTCAGCAGGGCAATCGTCCCTTGGAGGATTATGTGGAGGAATTCTGCGCTCTGGCCTGCAGAGTGGATTTTAATGAGGTGGACCTCAAGGACTGTTTCTGATTTGGACTGAATGATCCCATCTCTTCTCTGATGCCAGGCGGTCAGAGTACCCACAGCCTGGCTCAATATATTGACCTCGCCCTGCAGATTATTGGTTCCATGTTCACTGTGGGGGAGACAGATGCCGAGCCACCTCTGGCTCCACCATGGTCCTTCGAGTCGTCGGCTACTCTCCGGGCACCAAGTTCCATGGTGTCACCCTTCAAGTCTCTCATGGCTCCGCCTTCCATGGCTCCGCCCCTCAAGTCTCTGCCCCTCGAGCCTCTCATGGCTCCACCTTCCACAGATGTTGCCCTGATCCCATGCTCCACACCTTGTCTTGCCAAGCCACACTTCAAGACCCACCCCCACCCCCCAGCTCCCTACAGAACTTTGAGTTTATGGCATGTTTTATGTGTTGGTTCATGTTTTGGGGCGTCAGGAGCCGCCCCTTAGTGGGGGGGATATGTCATGTGTATTTTGGTTGATTGTCTTGTTATCTTGTTTAGAGTTCTTTGTGTTTATTGGTTATCCTTGTCATGTATTTAACCCCCATGTTTTCCATTGTCCATTGTCAGGTATTGTTGAATGTAACTTTGGTTGTGTATTCAAGTTTATGTCAAATCAAGTTAAAGTCAAGTTCATGTTTTTTGTTCACGTTTGTTAGGGTTTTTGGATTTCACTTTTGTTAATAAATTTGCACTTGGGTTCTTTACTTCATCGTCATCGTCTTTGTCACTGCCAGTGCCAGCAACAACATTACACTCAGATCGATCGGCCACCGATCGGTATCAGCCGATATCCACATCCAATGACTCAGTGATCGGTAATATGTCCGATCTCATAAGCCGATCACTCATGTCGCAAAAGGCTCCTTTAATATTTCATCAGCACTGTCATGGCAACATGAAGTGTGGGAAATACTGTCATAGTGTTGTAAAGCCCCATTCACACCGCCAGCAACTTTGTAGCTTGGGGTGCTAGACTCTGCGATCTGTGTAGCTAGTGGCCGTTCCTACTGTTTGATAGGAACGCCCATGAAGATCGGTGATCAGTATTGGCTGTAAAAATCCTGATCGGAGCATCCCTAATAATATTCCTATCCCTCTATCCAATTTAATGGCAGTTGATAGCAACTCAATTCAAATCTTAAAAAAAGCACCCAAACGTACCATAAAAGTAATCCATGTGGCTCGTGCATCACATTCTAAGTCTTCTGTTGGCATATGAAAAAAGGCAAGCCATTTTTCAGTGAAACTCTTGATGGCATGAGAAAAGCTTGTAGGCCTATTGAATTGATGGACCTAGATATTCATAAAACAAATTTCCTTTTGTGTTCATAAGAAAGAAAATCATATGGGTTTGGAATGAAATGAGTATAATGACAGAATATGCATTTTTGGGACAACAATCCCTTTCTTTACATTTGTATTGAATACAGGTATAACTGAATGCTCCACAAACCATAAAACCCAGGAGAGAACATATCTAACAACAACATACACATCTTAACAGGAAAACTTGCTCACATTGTACTATTAATCACAATAGATGTCATTTTCACATCATGATATGACAAGTCAAACGGAACTGTATTGCAAAGTAATTTAAAAATTCGCAGTGCCTAAAAAAAAGTGCATAATCAAAAGAGTCAGTCAAGTGCAACTCAGTACTGGCATGTTTTGGTTTTAAATTTACCACTGTTCAGGCAGGAATCTAGCCTCTTAGTTTTAACAATAACCACATTTGATATTTTGTTACATAAGAGGTTTCTTAAGTAAATGATACTGTGAATTTGAGATTTTTAATAATAGCAAGATAAAAATGTCCATAGACAATTAGGATATCAGTTCCATTGTCTATACAAGGGAAAGCATTCAGAAAAGAGACATGTAGGCTATGTCCACATTAATCCGGATAAATCTGAAAATGGCGTTTTTGTTTTTCAAAATGCTTTCCGTCCACACTGCCATTTTCAAGCGTTTTCCTAAAGTTGCTTGTCCACACTGAAATGTCTAAACTTTTAAATTCCCTTACAGCGCATGAAAAAAAATAATCGTTCTATGTATGGTCTGAAATACAATTGTCTCCGTCGCTGAATAGCAAGTCTGTGTAAACTTACCATCGACTTTGAAGGAATGCACTGAGAAGGTAATACAAAGTTACATTTATGTTTAACAACGCTATCAAATGAATAACAGGCACAACAACACCGCTACAACGTGGGCCACCATATTGATTGTTTTGGGTTGAATGGATCACATGGCTGCGTCACATGACAACAGATACCTCATCGTTTTCAGATAACTCCGTTTTCCCTGTCCACACTACAACACGAAAACGGCATTTTCAAATGTATCCACTTAGGAGAGTGTTTTCAAAAACCTCAGTTTTCGCTGTCAAAAACGCCATCTCAGTGTGGAAGGAAGGCCAAAACGTTGAGAAAATATATGTTTTCAAACGAAAATATATTAGTGTTGACGTGGCCTTAGCTTCTCTGCTCCCTAAGTCTAAACTACCCAGAATTTACATAAGAGTAACAAGAATGAGATTATTTTAAAAGATATTGTGGCTTGGGATGTGCGAGACTAGTCGACTAAACGGTTCTAATGCTGCTAGTCAACACTGGAATTACTAGTCGAACTTTTCAGCATATTTACAAATTTATGATTGGCTTTATATTATTACAAAGGCTGCACTTAAATTACTGTCATGTTAATGTTACTCATATTATTAAAAAAGAGGATATCTGGAGCAGATGTATATGTAGGGAAGATGTTATTAGGCTTCCACCCACAAGGGGGAGCTGTAATTTCTTTATGTTCCAAATTGTGTTACTGAGCCCTTCATTAGAGTGTTGAAGCTGTTGCTATGCAACAGATTTGTGATCCCTCTGGGAAGATTTGTGTTCCCTTTGAGAAGCCTGCTGTTCCCCTTATGCCTGATGTGGAGAGAAAGAATAGAATAAAAGAGAGCTGCCCTGCTTCAAACACAGCAACGCCTGGTGTCCCCTCTCCTTTCTCACTCACACCCTAACACAATGCGGAGATTCAGTTAATGAGGAAGAGGGGGCCTATGGTGCAGACATTGCAGAACAAGTGTTACATCTTTGGTTTCTACATCGACTAGAGTCCGCTCTCTGCTTTGAATAAGTGTTAAAATCAGTATATGCTTTTTGATAATTTTAAAGTGGAAGCATTAAATATTAATGTGATTGCTGAAGTGAACTGGTTTAATAATTTTTGAAGTTTTACTGTATGTGGCAAGTAGGAGGGTGGGGCCGGGCCATGATGATGCATGCCTGGCCCTTAATCAGGCTAATCAAGCCGACAAGAGGGATAAAGGCTGCTGGAGGTGGCATTTCGGGAGAGAGAGAGAGCTATAGGCAGCTGCCCTGTATGCGTTTGTGTTGATGTTTGTGTCTTTTTGTTAATCATTAATGTAATGACCGCCCCCTTTAATTCGTTTTTGCTTTACATCTCCACTAGAGGGCGTAAGGTACGCAAAGGGAATTTTGCAATGCAGAAGAGAGTTCTTGCCATGCTTGCCATGTTCAAATTTGACATTGAATAGGCAGGGGAAGTGCAACTCAAATGCAGATGCTCTATTAAGAATGTCTAGTCAGGAGGACACAAAAACACTTCAGTCCTGTCCACAGCGAACCTCCTCTCTCCAACAAGACCAAGATGGAGAGTCTGTGGTGGTGTGTGACGAGCCAGTTGTTTCCTTTGATGGAGCTGGGACTGGTGCTCTACCTGCAATGACAAAGCAGGAGATCAGAAAAATTCAAAAGGAGGACCCTGTCATTGGACCTGTCTTACACTACAAGACATTGAATAACAAGCCCAGATGAGGGGAAAGGTTAGAGAAAGGAAAAAATACACTGCTTCTCTTAAAAGAGTGGAGGAGATTAGTGGTGAAAGACGGAATCTTGTACTGGCAAGTGAAAGATGTTCAGAGACAGTCTACTGATCAGCTGGTCTTGCCAGAGAAAATTTGAGTTCTGGCTAAAACAAGTCTTCATGATGACTCTAGTCATTTGTGACCACTTTGGGTCTTGTCTGGGAAAGATTCTTCTGGCCCAGAATGCATCATGAAATTAAGTCCTGGTGTGAGCGGTGTGAAAGGTGCTGTCTAAGGAAAACCCCCACTTCAGGCATCAGGGTCCCACTGGTAAGCATCCATACTAATGCATCCTTGGAACTTGTTTGTATGGACTTTCTCATCTTGGAAAAATCTAAGGGAGGAATTGAAAATGTCCTGGTGATCACTGACCATTTCTCAAGGTTTGCCCAGGCCTACCCCACGAAGGACCAGAAGGCTATCACCGTGGCAAAGGTGCTGTGGAAGAATTCCTTCTGTCGCTTTGGTTTCCCAGCCAGGCTCCATGCAGACCAGGGCTGCAATATTGAGAGTGCAATAGTGGATGAGCTGTGCAAATTAACTAGGACCCATACCAGTCCCTACCATCCACAGGGTAATGGGACCACAGAAAGATTCGACAGAACTCTGATGAATATACTGGGCACTCTTGATTCTGATAAGAAATCCCAGTGGCATTAGTATGTTGATGCACTGACACATGCCTACAATTGAACTCAACACGATTCAACCAGTTACTCACCATACTTCCTAATGTATGACAGACATCCAAGACTCCCTGCTGATCTCATCTTTGGCCTGTTCACTGCCAAAGAGCCAAGTGAATACAGTGAATATGTCCAGAAACTGCGTGAGTGTTTGGCTTATGCTTATGATCAGGCAAATAAGATGTCAAGGCATGCTAAAGATCTCCAGAAGAAGCACTATGACCATAAAGCAAAAAGCCCTATGTTCCAGTCTGGTGACAGGGTAATGGTGAAAGTGTGTCACGTTGAGGGTAAACAGACGCTGGCCGATCGGTGGGAGCCACGTCCATATGTAGTGGTGAAGAAGCAGCCAGGAATTCCGGTGTATGTGCTCCATTCAGAAGATGGAGACAAAGGGTTGTCCACCGCAATCTCCTGTCCCGGTGCATGTTTTTTCCTTGGAATCCAAGCAGCCGATCCGAGAAGAGTCTGATGTGGAAGAAGCCAGTAAAGTGGAATCTACAAATTCTGTTGTGGAAGTAGAAGAGAAGGAGGTTGAGACAGCAGATAGAGAGGAAAGTGCCTGCATAACACAGTGTGTCCGTACAGAGCAGTCAGGTGATTTGGGACAAGGGGGTAAAAATTTGAGCCCATTGAACGAGACAGTAAGTGAAAAAGGAGAAACATGAAGTGCAGACCCTGATAAAACACTCAGAACCTGAGCTGGTTCCCACCAGCTGTATCGAAGATATCCTGAGCGGAAAAGACGCCCACCAAATAAACTTTCCCTTGAGCAACATGTTACCCCAGTGAAAGTGACCTGCAGAAGATAGAAAGAGGAAGAAATCTTTGGGAGAGGGCCATGGCAAAGAAAGAAAAGCTTCGCCTTAGCAACACACACGCACAAGCACATCATACCCACACATTTAAAAGAGATTAAACCTTAAATTCCTTTGAATTATTTTTGTTTTTGTCCTAATACCACTTGATGACTGAGATGCCATCATTTAAAGAAGGGGTGGATGTAGGGAAGATGTTATAAGGCTTCCACCCACTAGGGGGAGCTGTAATTTCTTTATGTTCCAAATTGTGTTACTGAGCCCTTCATTAGAGTGTTGAAGCTGTTGCTATGCAACAGATTTGTGATCCCTCTGGGAATATTTGTGTTCCCTCTGGGAAGCCTGCTGTTCCCCTTATGCCTGATGTGGAGAGAGAGAATAGAATAAAAGAGAGCTGCACTGCTTCAAACACAGCAACGCCTGGTGTCCCCTCTCCTTTCTCACTCACACCCTAACACAATGCAGAGACTCAATTAATGAAGAAGAGGGGGCCTATGGTGCAGACATCGCAGAACAAGGGTTACATATACAAAGAGTTTTCTTTCACCTAAGGCTGCGCGTGCTTCTTCCCTCTCTCACCTGTGGTGCACGCAGAAAAATGTCCTCTCGCAAGACCAGCAAAGTAGCTATGGAAATCACTTTGGTGGTGGTGCGGGAAGCGGATTTCTGAAACGTTGGCTTGCAAGTTGCTATGGATGTTTTCACATTTGAGTCTTTAAATCTGTGTGTGCTTGCAAATTCTTTTCTCGCTGAGCGGGCTTTTTCTAGCGCAGGATAATCGCCTCAGGTGAGTCAGGTCCTGTCTTTCACCGTACCAGGTTGACATGTTAATTTTGTTCATCAAAAATGTATGCTTTTAAGTAAGTAGCCTAGAAAATGATTTTAGGCTAGGTATACAAATAATTTTTACCCTACTACTGATCAAGAATTTTATTTTCAAGGATGTGCCCACTGCTTAACTGGTTAAACCCTTTTATTCTGTGTGCACATCATGTTTAGAACAATACATTAGGTATATTGTTTTTCACAGGCCTATTTTTTTCAGTCCTAGCTTTCCTTTTTTTACATCGTAACTGTTATTGGTTAATGTTCTTTACCAGACAGCTGTCATTATAGATCATAGGCTAATGCACGTTGTGAAATACGCATAACTTTTCAGCATATTTTTTTCTCTCTCGTAGATTTGGAATGTGAAAATGTTAAGTTATTTTTACTTGGTGATTTCAGTTTAGAACAGGCTAATAGGGTTGCGCTATTGGTCCTGCACTATTCATTAAATTGTTTTCAATAATTAATCCTGTATTCGCTAACATTGATTAAATACATGTCATGTTTTATATTTAATGTAGCTACAATGATGATAATGCAAGTCAAGCATGTCGCAGATAAATGCCCCTTTTTCAGCGGAATTTAGCATCGGATTTGGCTGTTGGAAGTATTTTAAATGGGTCGCATAAACACACAATGTTTTTTGACTGCTTTCTGAGGGTTTCTTTCTTTTTAGACTAGTCGACTAGTTGTCAGTGAAATTAGTCGTTCCGCACACCCGTAATCGTGGCTCCCAAAATCCCAATGCACAGCTGGCTCCAGGAACAATGTTTTTTTTTTTTCATTCTGTTTCGCAACTTACTTTAGTTTTGTAGTTTGTAGAATAAAATATAAAGCATGCCTGAACTCACATCCCTTTGTACGTCAGCAACCATGGGTTTGTAAACTCCCAGGTCAGTGCTTCTGGCCTGGCTTTCTTGTTTCTCTGTGAAAAACATGTAAACAGACCCTAATTTAGCACTCAGCGGTATCCGAACATGCCTCAGAGCTCAGTTCATCTTTAGCTTTGAGAATATGATTATGGTCGAACAAATACATAAACCCACAAAGCCTCAATGTTTGTCTTGCTTTAGAAAAATGTAAGTGTAAATGTAAGTGCTGTGGAGTTTTCAAACATTAAAAAGAAATAATATGGATCATACTGTATAAATAGAACATGAAAAAAGCATTATTAAAATAATATTAATTTTGGCAGCCAATTCACAAAAACAATTCACAAAAAAACATTGGGGTCAGCACAAACCATGTTTTTATCCATGTTGCAAATGAACATATTTAATGTAATCTGGACTGTATCTATTGGGTCTTTTACCTTGAGTAGTTCTGTTTGTGGTTTGATTGGATGCACAATCAACAAAAGTCTTTGACGCCACCAACAAAAGATTTGGGGAATGTTTTCTTCTCCCCTTTAAAAGTAAATTAGCCTATTGATTTTCCTGCTGTACCTTTGTATGATAATTGGGTTAGTTGCATGTTACTACTGGTATTTGGAATGTTATTTTTCCCTGCTGTCCCTGCCAGTGATGCATTTTTCAGTCCTGAGACTCGCAGGTTGTGAACCACCAGTTGAGAACCACTGCACTACACCAGTGTCCTTGACTGTTCTAATTACATAAATACTTCACACAGAAAAAGAGAGGTGAAGGCTGCAGATCTGAGCATGTAAAACCCCATGTCACCTACATTATGCTCAGTGCTGTCAAAGATGAAATATTGATTGAGACCTTCATTTGTAATATTCTCTGAGCTTCTCCATTCACAAGGGGCAGAATTATTCATTCAGTCCATTTTAGAAAGGCTGACATAGTCTTTATAATTAATTTTAATATAAACAAAAAATGAAGAATGACGCAGAAATGGTAATGGGCTGCAATTTCGATATCATGGTGATGCTCACCTTTACATGGGTTGATAAAACCAAAGAGATTTAATTTGTGTTTTGGCTTGATAAAGCTCAGTGGGTGTGAACTGGCTTTAAAATTAAATTCCTTAGAGTTAATTCTGCTGTCAAAGCATTAACTTTAAATGAGACAGGCAATTAAAGCCCCATAATTGCAATGAAACAATTTGTTCTACACATGTGCTTTTTGAATTATACACTTTTTTCACATCAAACACTTTAAGCACACAGACATGGAAAGCTGGGTTTTTAGTTCTGCCTAACTTGTTATTCTATAACTAGGTCACTAATAGTCAGATGTTCCATAACTGCTTTGTTCTCCAAATAATGATTCTTCTCCCTTACATGAACTGGTTTATGCTTTTTTGGATGTTGTCTAACCAAATATACCTCAAATTAAATTGTTTTATTGTCATTGCATATATAGAAACAACTGAAACACAATTAATCACTGGAAACCCCTATCAAAGCAATGCACTATTTGCAATAATGATACAATCCGTTTCCAATCATTTATCCTAGTCTTTATGACAGAAAGACCTTTTTAAAAAGTCGGACTCTCTTTTTTTCTTTGTGGATTTACTGATTAGACTGTAAATAACCAATCAAAATGCTGTTTATTTAGAATTTGACTGATTTTAATTACAGGGTCAATGGTCTAGGCTAGTCTATGGACATTCACGTCAACGTCAACTAAAATGAATTCAAATCTATGTAAAATAACCTGACGTGTACATGACATGATAAATAAAAGTCAAGTCATTTTTATTTGTATAGCGCCTTTCACAACACACATCGTTTCAAAGCAGCTTTACAGAAACTCATGTATTAACAGAAAATGAAACTGTAATATATATAATGTCTTAGAGTCATCATTGTGTAGTTTGATAAAATACGATTGTGAATTGTGTTTAAAAATAAGTAATTAAATAATAATTGTATTTAGAAACCCAGTGAGCAAGCCGAAGGCGACTGTGGCAAGGAACACAAAACTCCAAAAGATGTTGGTTAATGGAGAAAAATAACCTTGGGAGAAACCAGGCTCACTGTGGGGACCAGTTCCCCTCTGGCTAACATCATGAATATAATGCCAATATTACTTAATTATGTATAGTGCAAGTCATGATTTAAAATTATTAAACTAAGTAAGTATTAAGGGTCAGTGATTAAACAAAGATTTTTTAATAAAATATAAAAAAAGGAGGTTGAACGGAAAAAACATGTTTTCAGCTAACGACCCTGCATCAGTGTGGAGAGGCCTGAAAGACATTACTAACTTCAAGACACTATCCCACAACACTGTAGGGAATCAACAGATGGCTGACGACCTGAATGTGTTTTATTGTAAATTTGAAAAGCCCAGTCTCACACCCCACACCCACTCTGACCTTTACTTCACCCAAACACCAACAATTCCTGCACAGACCAGGGACATATGAAAGGATCCTTTTTGTGGACTTCAGTTCGGCTTTCAACACCATCATCCCAGCTCTCTTATGGAATAAATTAACCCAGCTCTCTGTTCCCACGTTTATCTGTCAGTGGATCACCAGTTTTCTGACAGACAGGCAGCAGATAGTGAGACTGGGGAAATTCGCTTCAAGCACATGTACAATCAGCACTGGTGCCCCACAGGGATGTGTGCTCTCCCCACTACTCTTCTCCCTGTATATGAACGACTGCACTGCCAAAGACCCCTCTGTTAAGCTCCTGAAGTTTGAAGATGACACTACTATCATCGGCCTCATCCAAGATGACGATGAGTCTGCATACAGAAGGGAAGTTGAACGGTTGGCTCACTGGTGCAGTCATAACAACCTGGAGCTCAACACAAATCCTGTGCTGACCAGCTGGCCCCCATTTTCACACAGATCTTCAACAGATCACTGGAGCAGTGTGAAGTTCCCTGCTGCTTCAAATGCTCCACTATCTTCCCTGTCCCAAAGAAACCCAAGATCAAAGGACTTGATGACTACAGACCCGTCGCTCTGACGTCTGTGGTCATGAAGTCATTTGAGAGACTGGTGTTGGCTCACCTGAAGGGCATCACTGGACCCTTTCTGGATCCCCTTAAATTTGCTTATATAGCAAACAGATCTGTGGATGATGCGGTCAGCATGGGATTCCAGTCTATTACGATGGACTTCAGAGGATGAACTGATGCCACTTCAAATATAAGACATGGGATACATCATATGCCATTAACTTTGGACTTAGGATAGACCTCACCGAAATTACCAGCCGGTTGAACTGCGATGCACCTCACTGATCTCTGCCTGCATCACCTTGGTCTATTGATGGACTACACTCTTATAATAGAATACACAGACTATCAATTAATTGCCAACAAAAGCCTTCATTAACCAACTAACAAAGGACAATGCATCTATGTGAACTTCTGCAGTAAATTCAGGACAAACTTCAAAGACATTATTCATTAATCTTACAGTTCTTACTAAATCTTTGTTTAAACACAGACCCTTAACACTTACTTAGTTTAATAATTTTAAGCCATGACTTGCACTATACATAATTAAGTAATATTGGCATTATATTCATGATGTTAGCCAGAGGGGAACTGGCCCCCACAGTGAGCCTTGTTTCTCCCAAGGTTATTTTTCTCCATTAACCAACATCTTTTGGAGTTTTGTGTTCCTTGCCACAGTTGCCTTCGGCTTGCTCACTGGGTTTCTAAATACAATTATTTAGATGATTGTGGACTTTCCCAACATCCCAACATTGACCCCGCTCACCATTCTAAACAGCACTGTGGCAGCAGTGGAGTCATTCAGGTTCCTGGGCACTACCATCTCACAGGACCTTAAGTGGGAGACCCACATTGACTCCATTGTGAAATAGGCCCAGCAGAGGTTGTACTTCCTTTGCCAGTTGAGGAAGTTCAACCTGCCACAGGCGCTGATAATCCAGTTCTACTCAGCAGTCACTGAGTCTGTCATCTGCACTTCAATATCTGTCTGGTTTGGTTCAGCTATGAAATCGGATATCAGAAGACTACAAAGGACAGATCAGACTGTTGAGCGGATTATTGATTGCCCCCTTCCCTCCCTTCAAGGATTGTACACTTCCAGAGTGAGGAAAAAGGCTGGAAAAATCACTCTGGACCCCACTCACCCTGCCCACTACCTTTTTTAACTGTTGCCTTCTGGCCGGCGTTACAGAACACTGAGCACCAGAACCGTCAGGCACAAGAACAGTTTTTTCCCTCAGGCTATCCATCTCATGAACAGTTAAAACTGCCCCATTGTGCAATAATTATGTGCAATACACAGCTTTGTCAATTATATTTATTTAACAAATCCTACCTCTTCGGCATTACATTCCCTTGCACTGTATATAACAGATTTGTATTTGTACATGTGTGTGTGTGTGTGTGTGTGTGTGTATATATATATATATATATATATATATATATATATATATATATATATATATATATATATAGTCTTATTATGTATTTCTATGTATACTTATATTTTCTATCTGCTTTTTTTATTTATTTTTATTATTATTATCTCTGTCTTGTTGCTGTATTGTTTGTGCAATGGAAACTTCTGTCATCAAGAAAAATTTGTTGTATGTGTAAGCATACTTGGCAATAACGCTCATTCTGATTCTGATATGGATATGATAGATTGTTTGACTTGGGTTGAGAAATAAAATATGAAATATGATGTGTAATGTACAGTGAAATATATTATGGAGCATACAATGTGAAATGTACAATTATGTAATACAATAGGAATGTACAGTAAAAAAAAAAAAATATGTTTAAATTAGCATCAGAATAATATCTGCAAAGCTTAAAATTCTAAATAATTGATAAATATTAAACAGCTGACAAAGTAATGCACAGAAGGGGAATCCAGGATTAACAACAAAGTAGTACATTGCTATGTGCCGAGCTCTCGAGATGGCTTTATTGATTGCTTTGTTCAGTATACAGAAAGCCTCTGGTATGTATGATGCTCTGTGTCAGTTGGTAGAGCATTGTGGTTCATGTAACATGTTCACGAGAAGAAGCAATTGGAATTTGTGGTGGAGAACATGTGGAGACATGTGAGCTGTCCCTGTATATACTATCAATTTAACTGCACATTTGACTGCAGTAACAATATTTATCTATTCTCTCTGAATGTAATGCAAAATTATTGTTTCAATTACCTATATGATTATTCATTTTTAAAGATTGTGGTTATTATGCTGCATCTGAGCTCATAGTTGGTCTGTTGCTAAAGGAGTAGACTTACATTAACTATCCAGCAGCAACTTGCCCCTGAGCCTGTACAATTCATCACCTCATCTACAGAACAGTCTCTAATCAGCCTCTCTGACATATCAGTGTTGATGAAAACTCCTGCTATGCTTAAAAGCTTCCACCAATGTGGGTTCACCTTTAGGGTGATCCATGTAGACTTCCACCCCAAACCATCTCTTCTGCGCGGAGCCTCTGCTGAGAAAGAAGTGGAGAGATGTTATGTGTATATTTAGCCATGTCATGAATATGGATGATTTTAGGAAGCAAAAAAGTTGGTGCTAGATAATACAGGAATCTGACATAAACTGTCCCATTGCTTCACACAGACTCCGGTTTATGCTTGGGCATATTGTCACTTTCTTAAACACAAACCTGAAGATTTGTAAAATTTGTTCCGCTAACATTGTTCCACATAAATATAGCCATGTAAGTATAAGTTGCCAAAGGAAAGAATAATTAGATGTTAAAGGATAGTTCACCCAAAATTAAAATTATCTCATCATTTACTCACCCAGATGAGTGACTTTCTTTCTTCTGCTAAACACAAACTAAGATTTGAAGAAAAAATATCTCAGCTCTGTAGGTACATACACTGTTAAAAAAAACAACAACAAAAAAAAAAAAAACGGTAAAATGTCCGGCAGCAAAAGTTGCCAAACAGTTACCATAAAATTACAGTAAAATACTATACTTAATTAAACAATGAATTACTGTAAAATCATAGCGTTTGTCTGTATATTCTTTGTAATTTTATGACCAAATTTTAGTAGAATTACACATTTTTATTGTTAGAAAACATCTCTAAAATGTAATAAAATCAAAGTAATACTGCATAAATACAATTAAAGCCCACAATTTGAAGGTTGCTATCTTTTAAATAACAGCAGAATTATGTTGTTCCATAGAATTATTCAATCAATCTACAAGATGCGCCTGTCAAAGTTCACATTTTAAAAAGTAAAATAAAGAAAAATTATTTAAATTAACAGTCACTTTACTGTTTTTTAAATCTTATTCAAAATTTCAATAAACTGTCAATAAATGTTCTTAACCTATAAATTTACAGTGGATAACCATTAAATATTGGTTGACCTGCCTACAAACTATTACGATGTACTGTTAATCCATGAGATCTCACTGTTACACCACTGGATT